>NW_024081556.1:66774-159481 GCF_003009895.1 Hyaena hyaena | reverse complement strand
GGGGGGGGGGGGGGGGGGGGGAGGGGTATGGAGGAGGGCACTTGTGGGGATGAGCACTGGGTGTTATGTGGGAACTAATTGACAATAAACTATTTGTAAATAAATAAATAAATAAATAAATAAAATACAGAAAGAATCTATCCCATAGCTTGTTATGAGCATTAAACAAACTAAATAATTAGCACGATAAATGTTAGATATTAATGTTATTAGTCCAGTGTCACCCTTTTAGCAGCATATAGCTAAACATTGCTTTTGTTTCAAAATCATGATCATTTAAATAAAATAAAAATTCTTATTTTGCTTAACTTCTAATGCCAAATGTTGCATTGCTTACCTTTACAAAAAGGAAACCCCTAGGGCAAGCAATGCATGCCACAAATTTAACTCTGTGTCACTGTGACACAATTGTAAATACAGCCACATTTTTCCTCTAAAGAGTAGCAACATTTTCCCAGTGGCAGAAAGCCTCTCCGTTACCTGCCAAACACTACTTCTCTGCCCCCATTTTTCCCCTCACTTCTAAAGATAAGTTTGTGGACTCTGTGAGTTATTATGTGTTTCTTTTCTCTGAGTTAGAACACATGCTTGCCCGAGGAGGTTTGCAAACCTTGGTTAATATTAATAAAAGAATTGGAGCCTAAGCAGCCCAGAGAACAAACTTTGTCTTCATGGACTGCACTGCATCTCCTCGTTAAACACGGGGAATATTCCTCTCACATTCAATTACAGATGCCTAAATAACATTTTTCCCTGGAAATATAAGATTCTTAAACTTGAAGAGGGAAAATAAAAGTCATATTTTCTTCCGAAATAGCATTCATTTCTCACGCTCAGACACAAAGTGCTATCAACCAGCTGTAAGTGTGTAAGTGACTCACTGGTCAGGGAGATGCCACACACTCTTTTGAGAAATGATGAATGATTTAAAACTCATGATCTGAAATAGAACTTGGATCCCTAAGGATTACTGAAGGGCCTATCTGTAACAGCTCACAGAAAGCAATACACTGATGGCTCTGCACTCTGAGCGAGCATATTCCAGGGTCTAGGCTACTCCTGGGTTTTATATATTATTAACTCTGCAGGGAAACGAGTATATATTTAAATTAGTAAAGATAACATTGGTAAGACAGTACCAGGCTTGCAGGAAATTTAGTAAGATTTAGTTAGCAATGGTCTCAGTGAATTTATAAGTTTTCCAATTTCAACTAAACTGTCAAAAAATCTGACCACTTACTATTTTTATTCATCTCTTTTTTTCCTTCCCATCACATTCTCCACAAAAGCTACTCAGAGTCCACTCCACTTACCTTATATACCCAAACTTATTTTATCCATTGATGTGGGTCATTTCTCAGCTTTCCTGGAGGATTAGGGGAGGAAGAGAAGGGACTAACATTTGTTGAAGGCCTACTGTTATCATAGTGCTCAAAACAGCCATGGATCTTAGTGTCACTCACATATCTTTTTTTTTTTTTTTTGAGAGAGAGAAAGCACAAATGGGAAGCGACAGAGAGAGAGGGAGAGAGAGAGAATCTCAAGCAGGCGCTGCATCATCAGTGGGGGCCCACATCCACAAACTGTGAGATCGTGACCAGAGCCAAAATCAGATGCTTAACAAAGTGAGCCACCCAGGTGCCCCTAATTCTCTCATCTTAGGGATGAGACTATTTGGCCCAGAGAATTCAAGTGGCTTGCTAAAAATCTCGGATTGAGCTAATGACAGAGTATGGATTCTGACTCAGGACTGTGTGATTCCAGCGTCCACGCTGCTTCCCAAGAAGCACACCTCCTTTTTGCCAAGGCTAAGCGTCTTTCTGCCTTTACGCTCACTCCTGTTTCTGCCTTCTCCAGGATGTATTTCCTCCAGTTTCAACCTTCTCTAACTACATTTAAACCATTTTTCAACTATTTTTATTTCATTTTATTTTTTTATTTTAATTAAATCCAAGTTCGTTAATGTATAGTGTACTAATGGTTTCAAGAGTAGTATTTAATGACTCATCACTTACATAGAACATCCAGTGCTCATCCTGACAAGTGTCCTCCTTAATGCTTATCACCCATTTAGCCCTCCTCCCACCCAACACCCTCCAGCAACCCTCAGCTTGTTCTTTAAGAGTCTCTTATGGTTTGCCTCCCTCTCTGTTTTTATCTCATTTTTCCCCTTTCCCTATGTTCATCTGCTTTATTTCTTAAATTCCACATATGAGTGAAATCATGATATTTGTCTTCCTCTGACTGACTTATTTCACTTAATATAATACATTCTAGTTCTACCCACATTGTTGCAAATGACAAAATTTCTTTCATTTTGATCAAGAATAATTTCATTGTATATGTACTACATCTTTATCCATTCATCAGCTGATGGACACTTGGGCTCTTTCCATAATTTGGCTACTGTTAATAGTGCTGCTATAAACATTGGGGTGCATGTGCCCCTTTGAATCACATTTTTGTATCCTTTGGATAAATACCTAGTAGTTCAGTTGCTGGGTTATAGGGTAGTTCTGTTTTTAATTTTTTGATGAACCTCCATATTGTTCTCCAGAGTGGCAAGACCAATTTACATTCCTACCAGCAGTGCAAAGGTGTTTCCCTTTCTCTTCTTCCTCACCAGCATCTATTGTTTCCTGCATTGTTAATTTTAGCCATTCTGACACTAGAATTAAAATTTTTAAATAAAAAACTATTACTTTATTTTAAAACATTTATTTTAATTCTAATGTACTTACTGCACAGTGCTATATTAGTTTCAGATGTACAATATAGTGGTTCAATAGTTCCATATATTAGTCAGTGCTTATCAAGATAAATGTACTCTTACTTCTTTTTGCTTATTTCAGCCATCCCTCCACCCACTTCCCCTCTGATAACCATCGGTTTGTTCTCAATAGTTAAGAATCTGCTTTTGGTCTCTCTCTCTCTCTTTCCCTTTGTTCCTTTGTTTTGTTTCTTAAATTCTGCATAAGAGTGAACCCATATGGTATTTGTTTTTCTCTTATTCTCTTAACATAATACTCTCTAGATATATCCATGCTGTTGCAAATGTGAAGAATCATTCCTTTTTATGGCTGAATAATATTCCATTCTCTCTCTGTCTCTCTTTCTCTGTCGATAGATAGATAGACCATTTTTATTTGTCTGTTCATCTATTGATGGACACAGGCTATTTCCATAATTTGGCTATTGTAAATAATGCTGCAACAGACATAGAGATACATATATCTTTTTGAATTAGTGTTTTTGTATTCTTTAGAAAAATACCCAGTAGTATGATTACTGGATCATAAAGTAGTTCTCTTTTTAATTTTTTGAGGAACCTCCATACTGTCTTCCACAGTGGCTGCACCAGTTTCCATTCCCATCAACACTGCTTGAGGGTTCCTTTTTCTTCAGATGCTCATCAATACTTGTTGTGTCTTGGGTTTTGATATTAGTCATGCTGACAAGTGTGAGATGATATCTCACTGTGGTTTTGATTTATATTTCCCTGATGATGAGTGATGTTGGGCATCTTATTAACCCCTAAGGTTAGGAACAAGACAAGCAAGACAAGGATGTCCTCTCTCACCAATGCTATTCCACATTGTACTGGAAGCCTCGCTGTAATCTCTGTCAAGACAAAGGAATAAAAGGCATCCAAATTGGTAAAGAGGCAGTAAAATGTTCACTATTTGAACATGACATGATATTATATATAGAAAACCCTAAAGACTTCACCAAAAAACTACTAGAACTCATAAATGAAATCAATAAGGTCACAGGATACAAAATAAAAATACAGAAGTCCATAGCATCTCTGTACACTAATAATGACCCAGAAAAAAGAGATATTAAGAAAATAATCCCATTTACAATTGCACCTAAAATAGTAAGATGCCTACGAATAAGCTTAATCAAACAGGGGAAAGACCCGTACTCTGAAAACTATAAAATATTCATGAAAGAAACTGAAGATCACACCAAAAAGGGGAAGATATTCCATGCTCATAGATTGGAAGAACAAATAGTTAAAAATCTCTATACTACCCAAAGCAATCTATATACTAAGTCAATCGCTATCAAAATACCAACAACATTTTTCACAGAACTAGAACAAACAAACCTAAAATCTGTGGAGCCACAAAAGACCTCAAATAGCCAATGAAACCTTGAAAAAGGAAATCAAAACTGGAAGTATCACAATTCCAGACTTCAAGTTATATTTGAAAGTTGTAGTAATTAAAACAGTATGGTACTGCCACAAAAATCAACAGACTATATTAAAGTTAAACTTGTTCTTCCCTTCAATAGTGGATAACATAAAAAATAAAACCCACCTTTCTTCAAACCTATTATATACTTTCACCAAAATTCAATCCCTTCCTTCCTTAACTGTCTACCTACTTGAGAGAATAATTTATATTTATGGCCTTCACTGTCTCAGAAACCACTTTCTTTTTAATCCCTTGCTGTCTGGCATCTACTTCCACCCCTTTTATAAAATGTTCTTCACAAGGTCATCAATTCTGCCACATTTGTGTATTTAAATATATTTTTTATTTAAGTCATGCATTTCTTTATATGATTCCCTCCAATTTCTTGAAGCATTCTTATATTTTGGCTTCTGTTACAAAATAATCTATTTCTCCTTATAAAAACAATATATATAATACATTGTATGCTAATGACTCTACAAGGATCTCTACATCTTTATTACATTTTGTCTTAATGAGAGTCCTTCAGGTTAGAAATTTTTCATTATTACAGATCAAGGAAATGAGGCTCATAGAGCCTATATTAGTTCCTCAAGCCTAGTATGCTTCTATACTCACTTTGTTTTTTCTTATATTCCACATATTATGACATTTCCTATGTTTTCATTATAGTCCCTTCTATGTCTTCATTAAGCTTTGTTCTCTGAAAATATCACCTTTTTTAGGTTTATTTATTTATTTTGAAAGAGAGAGAGCGAGTGCACATGAGTGGGGAAGGGTCAGAGAGAGAGGAAGAGAGAGGCAGTGCAGAGCCCAATGGAGGGTTCGAATTCACGACCTCTAAGACCATGACCTAGGCCAAAATCAAGAGTCAAATGTTTAAACAATAGCCACCCAGGCGCCCATGAAAACATCATCTTTTATAATGTCAAGTGTCTTTACCAGATCGACCGACTTAAATCTGAACTCAATTGCATTATTTCTCCTACACTCGTTCCTCCTTCTATCCATATATCCCCATCCCCAAGAATTTTGGTTTCTATTACACCTTCTGTGCTCAACATTTCCAGCTAATTAGTCATTAAAAAAAATAGAGCATTCTGATTCCCACACACCTCAGTCATCCTGTTGTTTATTCTATTGATAACTATACCTCCTAACCATCATCTTCTTTCCACTGGAAATGCTATAAAGTTGATCAAGCCCTCACTGTTTTTGCCTAGGCTATATCAATAGCTCATTGCTGGACCATTATGAGATAATTCTAGCAGACAATTCCTTCCTTTCTAGAGCCCCAAGTTCTTTCATGAATCAAATAACCCAAAAGTGATCTCTAAGCCAAATGGAATTAAAGAAACAAGAATTACTCACTTATACATCTTTGTGTTTCTGGGAGACAAAGTCAATTCCTTTCCATACATATATTATGTTTTATTTATCAATTATATTAGATCATAAGTAATTTGAAAGAACTATGGTGCATGTGTGTGTGTGTGTGTGTGTGTATGCATGTGTGCATGTGTAACACTATGTGTAGTATTTGTTTTAAAAACACTAAGTCATACTGCATTTTAAAATGAGCTTCTTTGGGAAATTATGTATTTTCTAAAGAATTTGGAAGCTTAAAAAAATTTCAAAAACAGAAAAATCTCTCTCTCTTTCTCTCCATACACACATGTACACATATGCACCATATATACACATATCGATGCATATACACATAATGTAATATATATATATCTATATTAGTATATAAAATTAGCTAATCCTGCATCTAGGTTTGGGAGTATTTTTTAAACTGAAGTCAATTTATTTGCATCCAATTTATTTAGTTATTTGAGTGTCTTTTTCCACTTTTTAATGTACTTTGATCATTTTGAACAGGCATTTATGTTCTCCATGAAAATCATGCTTTTTTCTGTATGTCCAAGTTTTGATTTATACTGTATATAATTAGAAAAGAACAGACTGTGTGAAAATGAGGGGGAAGGAAAAAGAACCATCAAGCAAAGGTCTTCTGCTTTAAAGTGTTGCTTTTTAATTTTTTGTGTGTATGTATTCTGAATTTATTAGGTTTCTTTTCTCATTGTTTCTTTCCTGATATATGCATCATAGATAGATGTATATAATTATATATGCTGAGGAATTAAATTATTAACAGAATACAATATTTTGTACTACTTCTAAGGTAAAAACATTTAATTTATGGAATTGTCATTATCTGAAAACAGATGATAATATTCCTCCTTTTGGGTTCTATAGCTTTTTTCCCCAATCTTGTACACAATTCCTTCAAACTGTGCTAGTGGGTTGAAAAGAACACTTATCTAGATATTTGAAATAAAAGCTGGAGAGCCAAAATCCACACTACTAAATGTTTCCTTCTAATGGCATTAAACATATGCCTTAAATGCATCCAGTTAAAGGAAATCAAATTTATTAGCTTTAAGAGTCAAAAAGATAACACCAAAAAAAAAAAAAAAGATAACACCATATGATAAAGGGAATATAAAATTGTCTGTGGCAGAGACAAAAATATTCACCAAGTGCTCCATTTACCCCTCTGTATTTCTTGTCCGTACTTAGACAGCCACATAATTGTGCTGACCAATGAATAACACACGTCATTTCTAGGCTGAAGCAGTACCAAGCTTATGCAAAATTCTCTAGTTGTTTTTTTTTTTTACCTCTTTTGTGACCGATAAAAAGGTTGTATAGTGCAAGAAATACAGCCAGAGATGGTGATGTTTCTGTCAGTCTGAGCTCTTGAGAAATTATAGAAATCACAGACCTCCCCTGCAAAACCACACAGTCACCACATTAGCCTGTAGTGTAAGCAAAAATAAGTTTGTTCTGATAAGCCAGAGGAATTCTGGTGGTTAATTTGTTAGTATAATATAACATTACCCATACTAATGAATATAATGTCAATGCCAATTTCAGACAATATCTTTGTTATGCATGTTGCTTTAAAACTAATATTGTTTCTTTATCATAGCACTGTATATCATTTCTCACTCAAAAATAGGTCTTCTATAGAAAGAACATCATTCTGAAGGTAATCTTAACAGTAAGTCAGATTCTAAATACAATTTTATCTCATTTTAGATCATTTATGGTAGTTTTAAAAGTTTAAAGATTGCAATCATTTAATGTTGCCAATAATCAACATCATGGCACATAATCTATTCAAAAACAATTTGTTGTACATTCTTCTACTTTAGCTATCATATAACTATTAAAATAAAACACAGAAACAAAAAGGGGCCCAAAGAGACCATTAAATTTATTCAGTAAATGCTTCAGGAAGTAAAGGTATCTACTTGACCTAGAGTCAGTGAAATATAAAATATGAAAACATACAGATATACATATGTTTGATATACTTTATCATAAAATTATGTATAAGTTGCAGAGAATTTTTTGTAAAGGCGGCCTTATTAAGAGATACTATTGAAGAACATTAATTTCTTTATAAATGTCTAATGTATATGTATGTATATATGTGTGTGTGTATATATATATATATATATAAATTACTCACATTCACTAGTAGTTTCAATCTTCATATACTTCAGCAGCCATATTTCTTTTGGAGGACAATATAGTATCTGAGACCCCTTCCAAAGTCGGAGCAGTAAGCTATTCTGTAAGTTTCATGACAAACAAGATTCCAGCATCCACTACAGGCTGGAAAAATATCTACTGGCTTTCTCGAACCCTTGCTACTCAGGGTGCTGGATAGTTAGCCAACCTCACCCAGTTCAGTGCCACCACCTTTCACATTCTTAATGACACAAGGAATTTAGGGGGTAGGTTAGAATTTATTACAGTCATAGCTACAAT
The DNA here is from genome assembly GCF_003009895.1 of Hyaena hyaena. Taxonomy (NCBI): domain Eukaryota; kingdom Metazoa; phylum Chordata; class Mammalia; order Carnivora; family Hyaenidae; genus Hyaena; species Hyaena hyaena. The sequence continues at coordinate 151,430 of NW_024081556.1, read as the reverse complement.
CACATTGTAAAAATCTCAATGCAAACAGAATTCTCCAGTATTCTGGATGATTCTGCTTTCCTTCTGTTAGCTTTCCAATTATTTTCTTTCCTGGTCCCATTAACCTGCATCAATTTCTGTTGTTTGAAACTAAGAACACTGACAAATTCATCTTTGCAGAAGCTTATTATGTACCTTCTATATCCTTGTCTATCGATATATACTGCCAAAAGACTTCCACAAAAATAAAATATACTGCTTTTTTTTGGCTGTAATTCTTAGGAAAGATATGAAAAGCCTCATAATCACTCAACAGATGCTATTGAGTTTTAAAGAAACACTTTGTAAACATTATAACAGGATGAAGTGCAGTCTGTTCTTTAGTTCTTAAATCAAGTTAGTCCATTGAATTTTCATGAATGTTTCATTCCAGATATTTTTCATCTCAGGTATGTGCAAATCTATTTAAATGAATAAATCGTACATTTTAGAATTTACATTTGAAAAAAGAATTTCAATTTTATATGAAAAACTGATAGCCATAGGATCTATCGCCTCTGCCCATAAATAGAATTGTCATAGGAAATATGACAAAGAAATCTTTGTTGAAGTTGATAAAGAGGCAATGTTTTATGTTCTATTTCTATAAATTGCATTACTTAAATTATAATGAATTATAATCCATATTATATCACAAAAACAAGGCTGAGAAATTTTATATAATCTGTTTTCTTTAGCACTTTAAACAAAAATTCCACTTTAAAGTCTATCTGCAGTATTCTGCAATTCTCTCTTAAATACTAAAGAACATGATTAACTTTTGCTATAAACTCTCCACTAATTAAAAGTAATGTAGTGATTAATAAAGTTCCTGGTTAACTATGATTAATTTGGAACTACTTTTGGTTGTATACTTTAGCATTCTCCTATCTTGCTTTCACAAAGGTATACTAAACAAAAGGGAAATAAAAAGACATGATTGTTTCCCTAGGGCTATGTTACTATGATTCTTACAAGTGCCCATTTTAGACTGTAGAAAGAGGTCATGAAGACTTTGTCTAATGTTTCACTCAAGTACTAAGATACAGGGCACCTGCGTGGCTCAGTCCATTAAACATCTGACTCTTGATTTCAGCTCAGGTCACAACCTCACAGTTCATGTGTTCAGGACCCATATTGGGCTCTGTGCTGATTGATGGCGCGGATCCTGCTTGGGTTTCTGTCTCTCCTTCTTTGCCCCTACCCCACACACATTTTCTCTCTCTCAAAATAAACATTTAAAAAAAAGGTAAAGGATAAGGTACTAAGATAGTTATTTCAGAGAATTGATGAAGATACTTAAGATGAATTTCCTGATGTGAAAACACATGAATAGGAGTCAACCCTCCCATCTTTATCTTAATCAGGTTGTTAATACAAGTGACCATTCCTAAGACTGTTTTTATCCTTCAACTTCAGTTATCCATTCAGACCCCTGGAAAGCGACTGAAAAGTCCTTCTCTTCCCTCTTAGTGTCAATCTGTACTAATTATACAGGCTGGGCTTTTATATTAATATGGGCAGAGTTGACACTCAAAGCTTTGTGGGGAAATAGGTTCAAGAATTTCTTATACTTAACATAAATGGGTTAAAATAGCTTAGGGCGGAAAGCCGCCACCTGGGGGCAAAAGCGCCATAGGTTAGTTAGTGAGATATTATAATGGAATCACAAGTAACTTATATCACCTACAGGAAACTACTTTCCACCTGGCACCAATATATACTTTGGCCACAACTTCAAACTCCACTTGCCCCTCAGAAACTTTGCTTCTTACACACACAAGTTAATGCTTACTGTCTGACTGTTTTCTTCTGCACATTCACTATGAATGTAAGATCTTGAGAACTCAATACACATGGAGATGAATGCCATTTAGGGGCTTTTGTCTCCTCCCAGACATTAGCCTCTCTGGTATTCAATTCTGCATCTGCTCTTTTGCTGGACAAGAGAGCACTCCAGACCCATAGTCTGTGACAAAGCTTTATCAAGAATAAAAAACTGTTGGACTGTTTTGCCAATGACCCCTCTTGTCCTTAGACCCCTTTAGAAATATTAATGTTTAACCTCATACCTGAGCATCATATGCCAACTTTCTAAAAGGAGTTGGTCTTACTTTTCTGATAGATCAACCTCATCTTTTCCTTACTACCCTCTGCCCCACAATTGATTGTTTTTTCTTGTTTAGACAAATTTAAGTCAATAAATTTATTCTTCATTGTAAATATTTTCTTCTTGTTCTCTCAGTGTGAATTTTTCTTCAGTGAATTCTTTAAGAATTGGAATTAGTGAGGTAGTTGGAGAAACAAGGTGAAGAGGAAAACTCTTTTCTTTTTCTCAGGTTGGTTAAAACTCAGTTCTTTGAGCTGTTTCCCATTGACCTTATTTTCCAAAAGTTATTCATTTTTGCAGCTTCCTGCTCAACCTTTTCAGGTTTTTCATATTTTTTTAATCCTGTGTCTGAATTCTCTATTCCTGCTTCAGCTGTGTTAACCTTATTATTTTCTTTTCTGGAAGTTACTTTAATACAATTTTTAAAAGAGAAAGTTTTAAAAATAAATAATTTCTCTATCAAATATTTCTCATGCATTTGAGTGTTATGTGTCAAAAGCCTTGGCAAAAGATGCCTGAAAAGAAAAATGAAACAACCTTACTATGCTGAGCTCATATTAAGGAAGAAATCATTTATCATCTGTCATTTTAATCCACATGATTCTATGGTCAATGAGAAATGCCAGGAAGAAAGAACATAGGCCTTACATTCAAGATTCTTCCATTTACTGGAGACTTTTTAAAAATTTTATTATAGGAAAAAATATAATAAATGGCATAATTAAATACTAGTTTTTATTATACATTATTTTATTTATACTGTATTTTATTCAGACTGTTGTAGTTGTATCTTGGAATTTGTTAATTTTTGCCTCTTTTAAATCTTACAGTCTGAGAATATTGTTTGCATCCATATCATCAATATTAATAATGAACCTCTATTTCAGAATCCACTAAAGTAAAATGATTTATAGACCTTTTTTCAAGGTGTTTATAAATAACCTTTAAGATCAATGACCATATCTATAATTGGTGGAAAATATAAGCATCTGTTAACAGGAAACAGACTCTGTGAAGCCTACCAATATTAGTCTCTTACTGATACTAGTTAATCACTATTGTCTGAGTAAAATCTTCCAGTAATTTTCTAGTATTTAGATTACCTTGATATTCTGTGTTCTGGGTTACTTGATATCATAGTAATGTCCTGGAAATTTCTTTTTTTCTATCACCAGATCTAATGTTTAAGTCTAAGATCAGTAAAGGTGAGTGGTTTAAGTGGAACAAAGCAAATATGTAAATTAATAATGATAACACTAATGATAAGTACTCTCAAACGAATCCCCTTATGGATGACTTCTATGGATTATTAACATTTACTGCAATTTGAAGAATGCATTTTGGAGGTGGAGGGACATCTAGTAGGTTACTTAGATAAATATCCACAGGATGGCAGCATGTTGGTATTATCACTATGTAGCATGATCTGCTTCTGTAATGAGAGTCTGTTAATCTTAAAAATTGGATTCCCCTAGAGCTGCCAGAGGCAATGAACTCCATGGTAGCTATAAGACTTGCATAAATATCATAATATTAATTTATTATTTTAATAAATATGTTATAATAGTTGTTTATTGGATTGATAGTCACTGACTATACTTTGTTTATAGGCAGCTCTACACAATAATCAAATTATAATCATAAGGTTTCTTAATATGTGTGGAATTTATCAAGGGAAAACATGAAATGCTATTCAGTTTTAGCACATTTTATTGACAAGAACACTGATATTCCCATTTCCTTTGACAGGTTTTACTAACACAATCAACTAGATACTAGTAATATTACTACTACTACTACTAGTACTACTACTCCTATTACTATGACTACTAATACTATTGATATTACTACTGCTACCACAACTGTACTATACCTCTGCCCCACTAGTTCTACTAGCTGTTCTTGACATTTTCATGGAAGTGTGTTCATTGGCACAACCCTTGAGGCCCCTCTTTGTCTTCTGTTTTCTCATGTACTCTATTGCTATACTGCAATGACTTTATCTGATTAGTCGATTTAGTGTTGGTTTTTTTTTTAATTTCTGAGAGAGAGAGAGACAGCGTGAGCAGGGAAGGGTCAGAGAGAGAGGGCTGTACAGAATCTGAAACAGGCTCCAGGCTCTGAGCTAGCTGTCAGCACAGAGACCAACCCAGGGCTCGAACCCACGAACCGTGAGATCATGACCTGAGCCGAAGTCAGCTTAACCGACTGACCCACCCAGGTGCCCCTGATTAGTTGATTTAGAAGGGAAAATCAACACACCTAGATCAATCCTTTCCTCTCCTCTCTCTTTTTCTGGGAACTCTATAGATAGGCAATACTAATAATGTTTTGTTTCTCCATGCTATTACTTTTATAGAAGTAAACCATTCATATGAGGAGGGCTTATTAGATCTGGTGCTATTATTAATTGTTGCAAAATTCTGTCTTAATTTGAGGTTCAATATTTTTAAGTCTACTTACATATAGATATGCACCATAATGCTGCAGATTCAGCTTTATCCATATTAAGATGTTTTTTCTACATCTGCCTTTCTATTTCTGAATTGTTTCAGAATTCAGTCAGACAGGATGTGTATTATTTGTTGGGCCTTGCTATATTCCTTAAGACTTAATCACTATCCAAAGGATATGTACTAAATGCTTTAGTGCTTTTCATAGATGAGATGGTTAGTGTTATTATCATTTTATATGTGTGAAAACTGAAGTCTTGAGAAGTTAAGAAATGTATCAATAGTCATGTTCCATGTATGAGCTATTTATAGCTGTTTAACAAATGATTCCAAAACTTAGGGGTTGAACACAACACCTGCAAAATTTCAGGTATCCAGCCACACTTTAGCTAAGTCCTCTGCTTCAGGGTATCTCAAAAGGCTGCAAAAAAGTTGTTGGCCTGAGAACTATAATGTCATTTGAAGGCTCTACTGAAGAAATACTTGCTTCTACATTCACTCAGTTGTGGATGACAATTTAGCTCTTTGTAGGCTGCAGCTGGCTGGAAATCAGCTTCAGTTCCTTGACACATGGCTTCTCCCACATGGCAGCTTGCTTCATCAAAGCATGCAAGTTGAGAAGGCAATAAACAGGGTCTGCTAGCCAAATTGAAATGATAATCTTTTGTGACCTAATCATGGAAATGACATCTCATCACCTTTGGTATATTGTATTCGTTAGATGCAAGTCACTGGACCCAGACCACACTCCAGAGAAAGGGCTTACATAGGTCATGACTACTAGGAGATGGAGAGCTTTTGAGACCATCATACAAGCCAGCCTACCACACTGCATATCTGTGCAAGAGTCAGGATTTGAATCCAAGTCTTCCAATACCATACTCTCAGGTATGTCAATAACCCAATGAAGTTTATGTCCTGGAGCACATTATGATTGCTTGGCTCTTTATTGTCCATTTCTAATTTTCTGTTTCTAGAAAGGCCATATCTAATAAGCAAAATCTTTTTTAGAAGTTTTAGAATATTGATCAGGTTATGGTCAAGTTTCTGCTTGGGCACCAGTTCGAGCTGACTTTATTCATATTGATTATAAGATATCTATCTATATCTATATACATATGACTCCCAGATGAGGATGAGGATCTATTTTCTGATTATGTCGTTTCTCAAAATCAATTATTTGGATTACAAATTATTTCTGATATAAAACTGATTTCTTATGTTAAACACTAAAATTAATACTAAGGAAGTGATTCTAAATTAAATATAGTGATCAATTTAAAATAATATTTTACTAATATAGGACAATTTTATATTCACATATATATTTAAATATCAAGTATAATTCTCAATTATTATTACTTTCCAAATTACAATGTCCTATTTGAATGTCTGTACAAGTCTGCAAGTTGAACTGAACATCTCATTCAAGAGAAGAGGAAATTATCAAGTCTTACAACAGTATCTTTTGAGTTCTGTTTTCCTCTTCCTTATTTTTCTTAATGCACATCATCAGGAAGATTCATAAAATTATCAGAGTCCACATTCAGAAGTATAAGAATTTTGCCAGTGCATATGAATTAAATATTTCCTGTTGAATTGTATTATAATACTTTAAATAGTTTCTCTATTTTCAAATAAATTTCAGTAAGGGGGGATTTCAAATATTTCAAGTTTAGGCGCTTTTTCCCCTCAAGATCAAATTCTCATTCAAGTAGATATTGATTTATACATAAACACTTAACTAGACTTGTGAAGTATCTATTTATAAATCATTGAAGTAGTTCTACTATAATACAAAGTATTCCCACTTAATCTACTTGTCTATAAATGTAAATTTTTGTCTTTCACATTTCTGAAAGCAGTATGGACCTATTGTTAAAATAAGCTCTGAAGCACAACAGTGTTCTAATTGTCTAACGAATGTTAACAGGTCAATCCAAATTGTTATTACTTGCTTTTAAAAGGAAACCTTCAAAGTGCCCCACATTTCTGAATAACCTTTTTAGATCTTGTGACATTCTACAATCAACACTTAGACTATTTGTACATCACCCTTTTTATTTGCTATTCTATCCCTTGAGCTTTTTCAATTCTCCTAATTTTTGTAGTAAGAGCCACTGGAAAAGGATAACATTTCATATGAAAAATACCATGCTTGCCCTTTCATAGAAATCAATATAAATCGTGGTTTCTTCCTCATGTCTTCTTAGAGATTGTAACTCATCAATGATATTTTTTCTGTTAGCACAGTAGAAATCTACAATACTTTAGCTTGACAAATTAAAGAAGAAAATGTAGGCACTTTATTACAGGTTACTTAAGATGTGACTGTGTAGGAAATATAATCATTGTTGCTGCTTTTTTCCTATTGTATCATGTGATATTAATTATGGCTATTAAAATTTGTTAAGGAAGATAATCCTTAGTAACTCAGGATTGTGTCTGAATTGAAATATTATTTGACTGACCTTTTAAAAATAAATGTACTCTATAAATCATTTATTTTATAATTGCAAATAAAAGTACATTTGAAGCAATCCAGATATGCAGCTCAGCACTCCCTGTAAAATATAGGTTAGATATAATACAACCACGCATGTTTTTAGAAATGCAGCCTAAAGAAAAAGTGTTCCTCAATTCTGTCCAACAAAAGGTTTAATTTGGGTCATGAGAACATTGAGTTCTTTCTACAGTGACCATTTATGATGCCTAACTGCTACATTCAAAACCTGCCATATGGTAATGAAAAGCTTTTCAGCAAACACATAATGAAAACACTCTGATCCCATAGTTTACTGTCAATAGATACCAACCTTATCCTATACCAAATTGTATGTATGGCCATTTGTGGAGTTTTAAGACTGTTTTGTTTATTGGGTGTTTATTAATTTTCCTTTTTTATGTTTTTGGATATTTCAGTTAGTAGCGTTGCTGCTATTAAGAAAATAAGATTCATTTATTGTTAAGTCTAAATGTGAGACAACATATTTGGAAACATATAGAACACACATATTTTGAGGGTGGGAAGTCTTTGACCCTAATCTTCATTAAAACAATCAATCAAGCGAGATGAAGAGAGAGAATCTAATCTGAAGATAATTCTGCATGAATAATAAAGGGATCCAGACTTTGTTGCATAATAGAATTATATTTTGAATATTTAAAAAAATTATTCAGGTTCTATCTCAGACTCTGATTTACTAATTCTTGAATGGGACCAAAACAACTGCATTTCCAAATATACCTCAGTAATTTTCATCGGTAGCTAGACTTGAAAAAATAACAAACACTCTGATAATAGAAACTCTTTGATAGGAGAAATTAGTATTATGCAACTTGGTTTGTATTTTATAAAAAAATAAGAAAAATAATATTTCTCATGAAAGATTGATACAATTATCATTATAGTATTTGATATTTGGGGACTCCTTTCCATAGATTCTGATAGGAGAGAAAACACATACCAGGATTTAACTAATTAAGTCACCTAATTTGAGAAACAAAATGTCTCTTATGCCAATAGGAAGAGCTCTAGGCTGACACTTGGTGAGCAGTATTAAAATAGAACGTATCACAGAAGGTTAATGTGGTAAGCAGAACAGTAGTGCCCTCCCAAGCAAAATATTAAAGTACTAATTTCTGGTACCTGTAGATATGTTACATGACAAAAAGACACTAAAATGCAGATGGAATTATGGTTGCTAATCACCTGACTTTATGATAGGCATATTATCCTGGATTACCTGACTAGCCTAGTGTAATCACAATTGTCCTTAAAAATGGAAGACAAAGGCAGAAGAGGTCAGAATGATGCAATATGAGATGAACTTGACTTGTTGTTGCTGATCTTGAAGATGAAAGAATGGGTCCATGAGGCAAAGAATGCAGCAGACTCTAGAAGGTGAGAAAGGCAAAGAAATGCATTTTCTCCAAGACCGCCCCCCCAAAGGAATGTAGCTTTGATTTTAGCCTAGGAAGACACATGTCAGACATCTAATACAGAACTGTAAAGTAGTATCACATATTTTATACCACAGAGTTTGCAATAATTTATTATAGCAGTAATAGAAAACTAAAACAGTTAATAGTTAGAATACTAAGAAGGTGGAATTAATCTGGGAGCGTGTATAATCCAGGCATTAAGACATGCTTTTTTTTTTCCACGTAGAGATAGTCCATGTGGTTCCCAAGATTGTATAAAGTATCACTTGAGACTATTTTTTATTCTCTTTTTCTTTCTTTTGTTTCTCCTCTCTCCTTTCTTCTCTCCCTCCCTTCTACTACCCTTCTTTCTTCCTTTTCTTTCTCTTTTATTCTCTATTCATCAAGGGAATTTTAATGGCAAATTTAATGTTCCATATGATTTGTCTGGAAAAAAATGTATTCTGGATAGATGGTACATACAATTCTGGTCATTAGAAAGAATGTTCCTTATTAAAAAATTGGCAAATTAACATTCACCTATACATTAATCTGTGTGAGTTTAGTCAGTGAAACTCACTTACTTTAATTCTTATAAATGTTCATTCATGACTAAAAGAAAATTCCTACTCGGAGTAGGAGTTTTATCAACAAAGCAAATGTGCAAACATTTTTTTCTTGACACACAAAATTCTGCACAAAAATATCAGTATAATTTTAGAGATTTTGATGTCTTATTGCACACCATTATATTGACCATCAATTTCTAAAAACACTTTTACAATGCATTAGATATTCCTTACATCCACCCAAACAAATGCTTCTCTTTTTACCTCTTTCAGTACTTTCAGTATATACACCTATTCTGCTCATGTTTTTAGTATAGTCTCATAGTTGTACTTTTTAAAAAATCATTTATGTAGGCCCTAGCTTCATAAGACAGTAATATCTGCAGAGGCAGGGAACACACATCTTTTGGTATCTCCTAACATGGAGTGACAAGGGCCAGTATTCCTTTACATACATGCTCTTTTAATGAAACAATTATCATTAGCTTATATATTAAATCATGTATTCTTATTGATCTTTGACAGAAGCAGGTCAACAGGATTAAACTACGTATGGAAAAAATAGACTTTTTAACTAAAAAAAGCAGTTTGATAAGTGATTAGTAGGCATGAATTGAGGAGCCTTTTTTTTCTTACTTCAAGTGCTTTGGCTTGACTTTCTAGTATTGTTCCTCTTATTTTTGTGATTAAAATGAACAAAAATCTATCATTGTATGGTGATGAGAAAAAAGAATTGCATGAATCATGTAAATTAGAATTAGTATGATATTGTGCATTCTGAATTTTGGTTGGTCCAGAAATCATCTCTCTAGTTACATGGTTACGTAAGTGCTGACTCTTGGCCATAATGAGTGATTTAAGATTCATCAGAGTCCATTTTTCTATTTTTTCCTGTAATGGAGTGATTATTGAATTGCAAAATGATCAAAAATAGCAAAGTCCAAATAGAAAATCAGTGAGGACATATGAGGAACAGGTCAATCATGACTCATGGTGGGAATCATTGTCCTCCTCTTAATTTTCCCTCAAATATATTTACTAGGCACTGATTCTGTTCCTGCAGTACTAGGCTCTGGACACTCACCAGAGAGTTTCCTAATCATTCACACTGTATTCTGGGCATATCCCTTCACCTCTTCAGTATGGTTTCTCAGGACAATATTTCTTGAAGTTTTCAGTTGTTTTGAGTAGAATTTGTTTGTAAATTCTGTCAATGTACTTACTTCTCTCTCCTTTTCTCTTTCTCTCCAAAATCATTTTCCTCTCACATTTTAACACTCTTTCCGTATTCGTTCCAAGAGGTCATACAGAGTTACTTTCTCTAGAGTCCTTGCCACTTCAACTTCTAAATAGTTCCCTCCTCTTAATGATAATTAAGTCAAGATGTTATCAGTTCCACTTCCTGCTCCCACAATTCAAAAGATAAAATGTTCATCAGGTCAAATAAAAACTTGTCAGATAATTTGCCATTAGGATGTGAGGATTTTACTATTTTTATTACAAACAATTTCCTATCCCAGGTGTTTACTATCATTCATTTATATTCTTCGAATGTTCATTCATTCAAAAATATATATATTTCAGTGTTTTTAATCATTTTTTAAAAAATTGTTTTTAAATGTTTATTTTTGAGAGAGAGAGAGAGAGCACAGCAGGAGAGGGGCAGAGAGAGGAGGACAGAGGATCCAAAGCAGGTCTACACTGACAGTGGCAAGCCCGATGTGGGGCTCAAACTTGCAAACTGTGAGATCATGACCTGAGTCGAAGTCAGACACTCAACCAACTGAGCCACCCAGGAGCCCCTTCACCATTAAAAAAAATTAATAATGTTTTATTTATTTTTGAGAGACAGAAAGAGAGAGAAAGAGAGATAAAAACATCATGAGCAGGGGAGGGTCAGAGAGATTGGGAGACAGGCTCCAGGCTCTGAGCTCGCTGTCAACAAAGGGCCTGACGCGGGGCTTGAACCCACGAAACAGAAGATCGTGACCTGAGCCGGTCGGACGCTTAACTGACTGAGCCACCCAGGTGCTCCTCCTTAACGATTTTTAAGTATACAGTTCAGTGACATTAAGTGCATTCACACTGTTCAACAATCCCCACATTCCCATCTCCACATATATGTATATATGAAATAGTTGGAATTTTAAAATATAGGTATTTTAATATAATTAATATTACTACGCATACATTAAAAGCCAACTAATTTCCAGGCATGGAGTTCAAGTTTTGCATTCTATGCTTTGACATAAAAGGAAATTCTTTTGTCCCCTTCTTTTAACAACTTAAGATGATATTTTTCTTAGTCAAATGGGCAAAAAAAGCTAAAATTTGGTACAAATTTCTTTAAAAATAAACATTTATTTATCTTTGTTTACTGTTTCGTAGATATGCCCAGAGGCATTGAGTACATTTTTGTAAATTAAAAGTAAATCTGTTAGATATTGGTAACAGACAAGACTATTGGCAACTATACCACATGCATCTGCTAGGAGGGATGGTTTATCTTGATTGTAGGCTTCTCCTAGTTTAGTTAAAAGTAAAAGGGAACCTATTAATATTTCTACCTCAGAACTTGTACATTTTAATATTAGAATGTCAAAATGTTAAATTTGTGTAACTAGAACATATTTGTGTTCAGAGCATATTATTTTGATTGATGAAATAAAAGATCTGGAGTCAGATCTGGAGTGAACAACATGGAAAAATACTACTTGCTACTTTAAAATATGTCTGAAGTATTTTATTATCCAAACCTAGAATCCTGGCAGACAAAAACACTGGATAAAATAGGAGATTCTTTTAATATTTTTATAAGGTTCTTATACATTTCTATAAATACAAGCTTACTTGACTTATAATGAACAAACTCTAAGTCATTTGGTTTTAAGTTTATTCATGATTGGGAAAAATATAAGACTATCAAAAGTCATAGGTGGTGAGCCTTAATGTAATCTACTTATCTGTATGCATTTTCTGTTTTCGTTTGTTTTGTGTTTGTTTTTGTTTTGGCTGAAATACCTTAAACCTTACTTCAAAAATGTCTTTTAGTGACTTGGTTACTTGGTAAAATCACTTTGTAAATCATTAAGACTATTTATAATTATCTATTACCTAAAGCTGCACTAAGCGTGATGGACTTTAACAAAGCATTTGCACCATCCCCTATTCAGGTCTTAGAATGGAATCTCTGTAAATGTGTGCTCTCTGAAAAATGAGTAATATTCAATTTACCAACATGTATATTTAAGAACCATTCACAAGAGACTCCAGTGGAATCTCATGGTTAAATACAAGGCTTCTGACAGGGCCAAATGTGCCTGGGGCCAAGCAGGATCACTTAAAGAGTTCCTCCACCAAGCTTAGATAATAAACAAGAAATTGTTGTATCAAAACCACTCAGAAGTTCTCAATTTAACTATAGCTGTTATTTTCACCCATTGTTGCTGAGAAGTAGAAATTTTAAGTTTTAATCTATGAAATAAAAATGGAGTAACACTTGGCCAAGATTTTCTGTGTTTTTTTGTTTTGTTTTGTTTTGTTTTGTTTTGTTTTGTTTTAAGGACTAGGAGCATTTTGCTGAAAAAAAAAAAGAGAGTGCCGAAACAGATATCAGCAAAGGACCAATTTTGCAATTACAAAACCAATTTTTAAGATAGTTCCATCAGACTTAATTCTTATGGGGAATGATTTTCAAGATTCCCACTAGAAATATATATATCTTGGGTCTAGAGATAATGATTAGAAATATTCAGTAGTAAGAATAGATCTAGATTTGATCTAAGAACTATGGCAAAAGATGACTTTGGAGACACTTAGGTGGCTCAGTTAGTTATGGGTCTGACTCGATTTTGGTTCAAGTCATGATCTCACAATTTGGAGGTTTAAGCCTGGATTGGGCTCTGTGATGACAGTGGGAGCCTGCTTGGGATTCTCTCTCTCTCTCCTTACCCCTCCCCTGCTCATGCTGTTTCTCTCTCTCAAAATAAATAAACTTTTTTTTAAAGATGACTTTTTATTTGATATGTCCTTTAAACCAATAATATCAATAACATATATTCTCTTCTGTGATAATATTCACATATACCTTCCCTCAATTACGTGAGAGACTAGGAAAATTTTTGTGTATACTATACATTAGTAATATTTCTGCCTGCATTAAGTTGATCGTGTAAGCATCTCTTTTATCTCCTTGTATTGTGACATAATTTAAAATATTTTTCTATTTTCCCAGATATAGAAATTTATATAGAATCTCAAAAATGTCAACTTGGGACCAGTGTCATAGATCTCTTATTATTCATGTTGCAAAAAAATACTGCAACTAATTCCAGTAATATTTCTTTTGTATGCAGCTAACATTAGTTCCCATGTCCTTCTTCTACAAGTTCTGTATATAAATTGATCTGTAGTTTGTGGGTTATTTAAATATGGCACAGGAAAATATTCCACTGAATGTGAGTCTACTACCTTCAGGAAAGTTTGTGTTTAGATACAGGGTTTATTTGTGGCTCTGGCATGAAAAGGCTATTATTTCCATCTTCTTTTCTTACATTAGTAAATTTTCAATAATTTTAATAGTTATTATAAATTTTTCAAATATATAAAATTTTAAAATGCACTTTTCAAATATATAAATGTTGAAAGAATTTTACAATGAATATCCATGAACAGATCAACTAGATTCTGTAATTAATATTCCACTATAATTGCTTTATAGCTCTCTCTATCCTTATATTGAACCATTAATCCACGTTGTTGGGTTTTTTTAATTAATTCATCACAGATAAGTTGTAGACATCAGTATACTTTAGCCATAGGCATTTCAACATATGTATCACTGTTAAAATGTTTTTTTAAATATATAAACCTAATTCCTTTAGCAATATTATTTAAAAATTATCTTTTTGGCTTAGAGGAAGATGGTGGCAGAGTAGGAGGACCTGAGGCTCACTTCATCTCATGAATATAACTAGATAATGATCAAAGCATCCTGAATATCCCAGAAATAGACCTGGGCCCCAGGATATCAAAACCAAAATTTAAAAAGTACATGGAAATAAATGAAAATAAAAGCAGAACAATCCAAAACCTTTGGGATATAGCAAAAACTGTCCTAAGAGGAAAGTAAATAGCAATAGAGGCCTACCTCAAGAGCAAGAAAAATTGCAAATAAACTAACCTCATATATAAAGGAGCTAGAAAAAGAACAAATGAAACCTAACATCAGCAAAATGAAGGAAATAGTAAAGATTAGAACAGAAATAAATGATACCGAAACTAAAAAAAAATCAATAGAAGAGATTAATAAAACCAGAGGCTCATTCCTTGAAAATATTAATAAATTTATAAACTTCTAGACAGAGTTATCAAGAAAAAAAGAGAAAGGACTCAATCAACAAAATCAGAGTCTACAGTGCTAACCATTACACCATGGAACCACACATGACTCAATCAACAAAATCATAAATGAGAGTAGCAATAACCTCACCACAGAAATGCAAAAGATAATAAGACAATATTATGAAAAAATATATGTCAACAATTTGGACAAACTAAAAATATAGATAAATTCTAATAAACATATAACCTAGGAAAACTGGAACAGTTAGAAATAGAAAATGTGAACAGACTGATTACCAACAAAGAAACTCCCGACAAACCAAAGTCCAGGATGAGATGGCTCCACCAGTGAATTCTATCAAATACTTAAAGAAGAATTAATACATATTTATCTCAAAATATTTGAGAGAGCTTTTCTCTTAAGGTCAGGAACAAAAGAGGGCTGTCCACTCTTATTGCTTTCATTAAACATAGTACTGGAAGTCCTAACCAGAGCAATCAGACAATAAAAAAAAAGAAAAGGCATCCAGATTGGCTAGGAAGAAGACAGACTTTCACTATTTGCAGAGGACTTGATACTATATATACAAAACCCAAAAAACTCCACCAAAAAATTGCTAGAACTGATAAGTGAATTCAGTAAAGTTGTAGGATAAAAAAATCAATGTACATAAATGTGTTGCATTTCTATATACCAATAATAAAGCGGCATAAAGAGAAATTAAGGAGTCAATCCCATTTACAACAATTACACCAAAAATGATAAGATACCAAGGAATAAACCTAAATAAAGAGGTAAAAGACTGTACTCTGAAAACTATAAAACTTTGGTGAAAGAAATTGAAGAGGACACAAACAAATGGAAAGACATTCCGTGTTTGTGGATTGAAAGAACAAATATTGTTAAAATGTTTATACCATCTAAAGCAATCTACACATTTAATGCAATTCCTATCAAAATATCAATAGCATTTTTCACAGAACTAGGACAGTCCTAAAATTTGTATGGTACCACAAAAGACCCTAAATATCCAAGGCAATTTTTAAAAAGAAAAGCAAAGATGTAGGCATCACTATCCCAGAATTCAAGTTATATTACAAAGCTGGAGTAATCAAAACAGTATGGTGCTGGCACAAAAATAGTCACATAGATCACTGGAACAGAATAGAAAACACAGTAAAAAACCCAAAAATATATGGTGAATCTTTGACAAATGAGGAATGAATATAAAATGGAAGGTGATCTCTTCAACAAACGGTGTTGGAAAAGTTGTCAGTTTTCCATGAAACTAGGCCACTTTTTTATACCATACACAAAATAAATTAAATTTGTTAAATAACTAAATGTGAGATGTGAAAGTATAAAAATGCTAGAAAAGAGCACAGACAGTAACTTCTTAAGATTGGCCTTAGCAACATTTTTCTAGATACGTCCCCTGAGTCAAAGGAAACAAAAACAAAACTAAACTATTGGAACTGTATTAAATCAAAATGTTTCTGCACAGTGAAGGAAACAACCAACAAACTAAAAGGCAACCTATGGACTGGGAGATTTTTGCAAATGATATATCTGATAAAGGGTTAGTATCCAAAATATATCCAGTACTTATAAAACTCAACACCCAAAGAACAAATGATCCAATTAAAAGTGAGCAGAAGGCATGGACATATATTTCTCCAAAAAAGCCATTCAGATGCCAATGGACACATGAAAAGATACTCAACATACTCACCATCAGGAAAATGCAAATCAGAACCACAATGAGATGTCACTTTACACCTGTCAGAATGGTTAAAATCAAAAACATATGAAACAACAAGTATTGGCAGAGACGTAGAGAGAAAGAAGCCCTCATGAAATGTTGGTAGGAATGCAAACTAGCACAACCACTCTGGAAGAGAGTACGGAGATTCCTCAAAAATTTAAAAATAGAATTACCCTATATTTCAATAATCAAATTGCTGGGCATTTTCCTACAGAATACAAAAACACTAATTCAAGGGGATACATGTGTCCCTTTGTTTATTGCAGCATTATTTACAATAGTTAAGATATGGAAGTAGCCCAAGTGTCCATTGATTGATAAATGGATAAAGAGGATATTGTATATATATGTAGTGAAATATTATTCAGCCCTCCCTAAAAAGAATGAAATCTTGCCATTTGCAATTACATGGATGAATCTAGAGAGCATAATGTCATGCTAAGTGACATAAATTAAAGAAAGATAAATCCATATAATTTCATTTATATGTGGAATTTAAGAAACAAAACAAATGAGCAAAAAGAAAGAAAAGAGACAAACAAATCAGTAAAAGATTTTTAACTGTAGAGAACAAACTGATGGTTACCGGTGGGGAGGTCATTGGAGGAATGGGTGAAATAGGTGATGGTGATTAAGGAGTATACTTGCTATGATGAGCACCAAGTATTATATAGAAGTACTGAATCACTATTGTATGCTCGAAACTAATACAACACTCTATGTTAACTGAAAATAAAAGTAAAACTTTAAAAAAATAAAAATTAAACATTAAAAAAATAAAATAAAAATAATATTTTTGCTGTGTTTTTTTTTTTTACAGGTATTTTTCTCCTCTTCAGAAGGTTGTCCTAAAATCTTTAAAGAATATATGCCTAGTTTTAAATTATTTGATGTATAAGGTAATAAATAATTGATTCCCAATGTACATTTGAGCTTAAGCTTGAAAATGAGTTTTCTTCTTTTATGGATCTCATAGAATCTTCAAACAAAGGATAGAACATTATACTTTAAAGTCTGGATATTAGCCTTCTCTGTGAGGATTCCCCTCCTAATTCTTGCTTACTTTGTCCTCCATGCTGGGAATAAAAATAATATGCAAAAACCAAAGTAAACAACTTTTCCATCACCTTCTACAACACTAGTTACTTGTTCCTTCCAAGGGGCAAGAGATTTGTTGCTTGGTTTGTATGTAACCCTTCCTAAACTTGGGAATTTTTGTTTTGTTTTAAACAAGAGTAGCAACTGAAAATTACATGTGTGTTGAAAATTGCTTGAATTTATTGCCATATCTCAACATTTATTGTCTCCTAAGTATCACAAATCTTTGCATTTTTATTATGTCTTTATATTTAGTGAATGGAATTTTGTCTGGAAATGTTTTTCACTTTTGTGATATGATTGTTTAGCTTCTGACTTTTTCAAATCCAGTTTTTTGTCTGTGTTAAAATAAACTAGACCTTAATACATAATTATACTGAATCTGGGAATAATATATATCCACTAAATAGTGCTTTTATATTTGTTAATTTGAGACTTATCCACTTTATAACAGGATGTTTTTTTACTTCATCCTAAGTGCATTATATAAAACAGTAGCACCAAAGTTCATGTTTTCTTAAAGCAAAAGGTAAACTGATATTTTACACTGCTTAAGTAATTATACTGTTATCTACTGCAAATCATATAAACACTGATCAAATTCTTCATTGAAACACCAAAACTGCAAACAAATTAGAATATTTCTTATTTTAAGTCTCAAAAAGTTTCATTTAAAAAACGATCTTCAAAATTGGAAATGAATATAAATACATATTAAAGATATACACACACTTATGATGCTTTTGACAGAGAAGAACAGTGCACTTTAATTTGGAAAGTATTTCATCTTAAAGTAAATAAAAATATTCTCTGAATCCTGTTTTCCCTCTTGTCTTATAATCTAAATATTTCATAGTTTTTGTTGTTAGGTTATGTAATAGATCAAATAAATATTAGAGACAAAATTAATAAATATAAAATAGAACAAGGCATTTCAGCCTATGTTGAACAATTACCATTATACTATCTTTCAGATAACATTGTGAATACTGTAAAGTTATCAGTCAATAACTTGCAAAGTGAAAAACGAAATCTACCCATATACAAAGTTGATAGTTTAGGAAAAATATAATCCTATATCTTCTACATTATATCAAAACTGTTCTGATGAGAATTATCCAGTAAGATTCAGAATTTTAGTATATTTTTTAAAATTATTATCTGAGAAAAATTTGAATAATGACTCCTATTTCCATATAATGGAAAAAAAAATAAAATAGAATCAATCTCACTTGCCCACTTGCCTAATACATGGGAACATATGGAAATCTAAAAATAGAATTATAAGAGGTCATCCTTATTATGCATATATATTTTTTTTAATCTCCAAAAGAGCATGCCTGGGGGGGAAAAATCCATAGCAAATAAGTCCATTTCAACCACTAGTTTCATAGACTTGCTTAAATTGCTAATAAACTCTATTCTCTCTTGAGCTCAAAAACATTCTGATTTTAATTCAAGGTTGAGCTGTAAAATCTATATTAGTCTTCATCTATAAAAATATTTCTATTCCTGTTTATTTCAACATTGACATTAGGAATATCTGGGCCAGGTTTTCTTAGTGTAGACTGGAGTTAACTCAAATGCATATAGGATGCAGCCAGATAACAAATGAGGGAAGCAGCTCATTTATAACAAACAAACAAACCTGAGTGATTTCCATGAAAATAGTAACTGATTCTTGTTTGATAAATCTGTGTTGTGAATATGAATAAAAGTTGGAGGAACAAGAAAAACTGAGGAAACACCCTTTTTCAAGGAAATAGCCCAGTTGGTTATACAATGTGGTAATGTTGATTCAGTGTTGCTACATCTAAGTCAGAAATCTAACTTTTTTTTATCAGATATTATTAGAAACAGTTCAACTTAAAAAATTTAATGTTTATTTATTTTTGAGAGAGACAGAGTGTGAGCAAGGGTGGCAGAGGGCAGGCAGAGTGAGACAGAGACACAGAATCAGAAGCAGACTCCAGGCTCTGAGCTGTCAGCACAGAGTCTGACCTGGGGCTTGAACCCTTGAGCTGTGAGATCCTGACCTGAGCTGAAGTCGGACGTTCAATGGACTAAGTCATCCAAGTGCCCTGAAACTATCCAACTTTTAACCGTAAGCCACTAATTAAATTTAATAACACAGAGAAGAAAAGATCAGCAACAACAACCCAGCACCAGCACCACCACCACCAATGGTCAATCAAAACCCAATCTGCTTGACCAAAAATCTGAGGTCAATGATTCTTAATTTCTTATTCAAATTAACTCAAGAACTCTGCTTCCTCTGATCTCTGAAGTCATTTCTTCTAGATACTATTATCCTTCTAAGGAAGGATGTGTAAGTTATGTACCCCATTTCCTGAAGATGCTCATTAAAAAGATTATAGCCAGTGCACACGTCTCTGGGAGCATTCTTCAAAATGAATCAGATAAGGTCAAAAATTCTTAGTTCCCATGATGTATGGAAATAGTGCTGGCGGCTCCACCCACACCACTGCTGTAACAAGCCTTCTCTTCCCTATATCTTTGGGGAGGCTTTCTCCCTTCTACACTGATCGTGGATGACAGCAGTTCTTCCCTTTTGACACAGTTAGCCAAAAGCCCAAAGGAAGAAGCCAGCCACAGGCATGCAGGTAAATAAAAATGATGTAGTGTAAAGTTTTGTAGAACTTAATTGAAAACTGTTTCCAACAGAGTAGATAGCAAAGCCATTAAGCTCCTCAATAACTTCCTCTGAGTTTATATTGCTTGACAGAAGTAATCTGTTTGTTGTAGATTTGGCTGTGGGATTTATATTTGCTTTGTTTAGGTAGGTTTCCCCTTAGCTAGACACACAATTTGTGTAGGTCAATATGGTGGACTCTACGCACTGTAAGCTACTTGATTTGAAGCCTTTTATGAAGAGAAAAGAAAATATACAAAATATCTCCTTTGCCACTACTTAGAACTGTGGATATTTTATACTCTGAAAGGATGTTCTAATTTCAGATTTCAAGTCTGAAGTTGTCACAGTAATTCCCATTCAAAAGCATTTAAGTGTTTTATTTACATCAAATATTCAGTACATAACATGAATATCTTTCTTGTCAATAGATATTGCAAATGTAAGAGTAGCTTTGCTTTTCCAGTTGCCAAGTACCCTCAACTACAGAATCATCATACGAGAGGTCTATTTGATAAAATGTGCTTCAAAATCTGAGAATTGCTGACAGAATTTTTCTGGGCCTTCTGGCTCTTTTGCTATTTGATTTGCTTCATGTACTAAGGTACACCAGGTATGACTTGGTGGTAGACTACCTTCATGACCTAAGAAAACATACACTCCCAATGGAATAAAATCCTAGATATGTGTTCTTCATACGGCATGTTCTCAGAAAATGATACTACTTCTCATTCGCCTCTAAAGCATGATGTATTTTATGCCCTTAAGTCATGTTATGAGACGAGGTGCTCAGATTGCTAACCAAGGAATCAACAGGCTAACCAGGCTCTTTGGCTATCTCCCTGAACATATGTCTCTCAGGGGGAACATTTTTTCTGAGGTCTAAAATGCTCTGTTAGTTTCTGAATAGCTGCATTAAAACCTCTATTATCTCTTGTTCCTCTGAGCATGGAAAACATATCCTGGAGGTCAGGCCCCCTGAAGGGTGACTTTTTGTAAGACAACTGCAGAATCAAGTGCATTTACAAGCAGTTTTAACATCTCCATTTAGATCATATTTGAACAACCCTTAATCCCATCTTGGACCAAAAGTAGTTGAATCCGCAGGAAGGTTAAATGGTCATTTAAAATTACACACAGTAACTGATGTAGGCAAATCTACACGATTCTCCTCAAGTTAATATCAAGTGCCTGCTTCAGATTACTATGTGTAATACCATTCTTTATGATACCATATTTAAATCATTTTTATTAACATGCTTCTAAATGGAACATCATAATATTACTTACTCTTCATCTCAAAATTTTTATGAATACTCTATTATGTACATAAATTTTCCTGTACCCCAATAAGATGCAATAAATATAACAGCACATTCATTTTCTGTTGAGCAATTGAGGAAAATGTGTTAAGGCTATAGCTGAATTTATATTTTTTCTGAGTTAATATGTGAGGATATTACTTATACTTAGCCGACAATGGAATACATACAAGAAAGGTGATTGGAATCAAAAGAGATCTAAGACTTACCTTCCAGAAATTTTACCAGCCTCTTCATTGAAAGGAATTAGAAATTAAAATAGGAACCACAAGTAAGCTGGTATGTAATATAGATTATATGATTAATTATGCTTACACCCTCTGAGAGAAATTTTGTATGGTCTTTGTCACCCCACCCTGCCCCCCGCCCGACTGAAAGACTTGCTCATGCAGCTTCAGAAGCTTCTAGCTTCTAGCAGTGGCTGGCTGCCTTGCCCAAGGCCTTGTCTCCTTCCCAGGGACTGCTGCATCTGCTGACTGACTTTCAGAGGGCCAAGCCTCTTCACCTGTAGAAGATCTAATGTTCACCTGTCAGAGATTAGCAGTAATGCTAATCTGCAACACTACTGTCTACTGAGAACCAAGTGCAGAGCAAGTATATGTGGAATGTGCAAGAAATATTTGCTGGATGAAGTATAATAAATGTAAACTGTACATAGAGTGGTCCTCAGGTCGTGAATTATTTTCATTTTGTTGTTCTCTAAAAGTTCATAAAACATTTAGATAGATAATAGAATATAATGTAACAGGATTAATTTTAATCAATATGTTTTTATTCTCTTTTCTCTTGAAGGTTTAAGAAGGATTTATCCCTTGATAATAATGAAGTGAGAAAGTTCCAGTACCTCAGTTATACTCAGGAATAAAACAATTAAACATAAAAATATGGTTAACTCTCATTCTAATTACCATTAGAACTTAAGATCAAGTTATATTTAATTTAAGGTGGGGAGAGAGAGAAGGAGAGCCTACATGTGAGTAATTCCAGATTTGAAGCCCGTGTATGTAAATGCTCATTCATTTTCTGGTAGTAATATTTGAAAGCTTTTGAAATGATGGCCAACTTAAGTTAATCGTATGAACTTTGTGAAATGAAACCATGTTTATTATTTTTTTAATGAAACAGTTTAAATTTGCGGTTGAACATTTATTTTGTGAAATTATTGATGTTTCATAAAACTTCCTGTTCTGGAATGAAATTTTCTGAAAGTAAAAGATGAACCTCCAGGTGTAACATCTGTTACCATGAATATAATAACATCCTCATTCAGCGAAGGCAGCTGCTGGAACTGCCAGGTCTTCTCTCTGGAGGAAACCACCCTGGGGAAGAAAAAAAAAAAAAAAAAAAAGCCCTGTAGAATTACCATGGGCTAACACTGAGCAGAAATGTTAGCCTGTTTACTAAGTCTGTGCACATGTGGCAAAGATTAGAGTTTGATTTAATTTCTTGACATTTACAGATCTCTTAAAGTAATAATTTTTCTGATTAGACATTAAAACAATATATGAAAAATTTTATATTAATGATGTGTGTTATTATATTTTTATTATACTTTACATTGTACAGTATCATTCCAAAAATTGCTTTATACCATGCCCTTCAGGTACAGTGAGTAACATACTCATTACTACAAAGTTATATTTACAATAATACACAATGCAATATATTTAGTGTTGCACATTTGTGGG
Organism: Hyaena hyaena; assembly: GCF_003009895.1. NCBI lineage: Eukaryota > Metazoa > Chordata > Mammalia > Carnivora > Hyaenidae > Hyaena > Hyaena hyaena. The sequence goes on along the minus strand of NW_024081556.1, from coordinate 128,486 downwards.
TTAGGCAACATGGAATAATTACTGGGCACCTTATGTATTATAGGTTCTGAATGGACCTTTAAAGTTTTGTAGTATGGGGTAGAGACTTTTAATATTTTGCACATTTAATTCTCACTTGCTTCTAGGTGAATGCACAGATTACATTCCCATGCTCTTTTGTAATTACATTGAGACAAGGGACTATTTCTAGTAATGTGTTTTGAGTAGAAGGCACATATGTCACCTGCCGGACAAAGCATTTAATTGATGGCTTGAGACCACACAGCTCTCTTTTTCTTGCTGCTTTGACCAAGGATACCACACCACACAGACAGTGCAGCAGCAGGATGGCAAGGCTTTCATAGACCTAGAATTTTCAGAAGCCACATGGAGGGTAGATATCTCGGGAAGACCCCAAAAACCTTAATAGCCTTTGACAAATGAAAAATCAATCTTCTTTATGTGAATAAGTGGGATTTTGTGATTGGCTGTCACCATATCATAATCTAGTCTATCCTGACTTTTGCATGTAGCTAAAATATGTTAGCCAGAGGCTTATTTAAGTTTTGCAAGGTTATAACCATGTTTTTAAAATATTCATAATTTAAGAAAGAACCCAAAGACACCCTTACTAAGAACAGGTTTGGTTTTGAAAAACTAAAATCGTTGTAGTTGCCCCTAAACAGATTGAGTTATATCTTAATGTTGCCTCTATCAAATAGTACAGGTATTTCATGTGTTACAAGTCAAATTTACATCATGAACAAATTTAATACAAATATCCTTTTAGCTTTTCTCTTTGTATGTTATAGATAGACACACTTTCCTACAACTAGGGATATTTTAGGTTTATCTGTTACTATTTCTTAACTTTGTTCTGTTAATATTGCCAATTAATATTTTACAATGTTGTCAGAATTCCATAATGTTGATAATCTTATTATTTTACAATTTCTCTAGGGAAATAACTAAACAGAAATATTATTAAATTCTACATATAGTTAAGTTAAGCAGATCTTATGAACTCTTTTACCCTGTTTCTTATATTCTGTTTTTAATATTTTCTCAGTCAGATTTAAGTACATTTTCTTACTAATTTTATTCCCAGAAAATACATTTTCTTACCTCATTCTCAAGATTTTTTTCTATTTTCCAACTTTTTACATTATCGCATTTATTTTCATTTTAGGTATTGAAAATTCTACTTGTACTTTTGTTTATAAAAAGAAATAATAAAAAATTTAGTTGACCTGAGATTAAAATAAGCTGCTTCTAGGTAAGGATAGGTGCTTTGTTCTCCATTTTCCCTCAAGTACATGAGTGTAGTCACTGAGGAAGAAATTAAAGCCATATATATGTAAGTAAAATGAAAAAACCTGATAAGGTCACTGTAGACATTATGAGGATTTTTTTAAACTATAAATGGGGACATGTTGTCTGAAGACTTTTTATGGTTTGTGAATTTGTTTATATAAAATATAATGAAATTACATAAAACTAAAATATACAATATGAATTTAACAAAATACCCTAATTGTAACAAAATAAAGTAACATGTAATTAGGATTATCACAGAAACTAGTATTTATTCTTTAAAAAATGTTATGTTTATTTATTTTTGAGAGTGAGAGAGACAGAGTGCAAGCAGGGGATGGGCAGAGAAAGAGAGAGACACAGAATCCAAAGTAGGTTCCAGGCTCTGAGCTGTCAGCACAGAGCCCACCATGGGCTTGAACTCACAAATGGTGAGATCATGACCTGAGCCAAAGTTGGACGCTTAACCGACTGAGCCACTCAGACACCCCAGCCTAGCACTTATTCAAAAAGTGTATGAGGCACAACTCAGGCATATAGCATAGCCAATCACAAATATAGGTAATCCATATGACAATTCCCTAAGCTATGTTTATGAGATAACCTTATGTTGAGATAATGAGATAAAGGAATATATGTGTTCTAGAGACCTAAGTCAGTAGTGGTAGTCAATTGGTCTTCAGTAGAGTTAGAGAAAGCATAGTGGGGACAGAACTAAATCTCTTTTAAGGACTAAATTATTTAAGTTATTTCAAAAGTATGAATTTACTAAGATATGATTTGGGTAATATTAGATGGTATGTAGCCTGATATTCAAAGACCACCTGAATCTCATCAGCCAACTACTTCTTTTCCTGTGAGATTTCTGAGGGAACTACACTAATAAGGACCCATAACAGAATGAGGGAAAATACCATCTTATTGTTAGATGGACTAGTGCCTAATACTGAAATTCAGCGTTCTGATAACACAGGCTATCAGCAAACTTGTAGGACAAAGGAGTAGTCAAACAAGAGTTAATGCCTTAGTCTTAAGGCAGAATTTCTTCTTCAGGAATCCTCAGGTTTTGCTTTTAAGGTTTTCAGCTGATTGGATAAGGCCCACCCACCTTATTGAGGCTAATCTCCTTTACTTAAAGTCACCTGATTTAGCTGTTATCCACATCTACAAAATACCTTCACAGAACCACCTAGATTAGTGCTAGATTTAAAAAACTGAGTATGATAGCTTAACCAAGTTGACACATAAAACTAAACATCATTTCTTCCTTGACACAAAATCTAAATCTTGGTAATTTATCGCCATGAGATTAGAAACTCAGTATAAAGACCTAAAGCAAATATTTAACTAGGAGTGTTTAAAAAGAGGAGGTTAATATGATTAAGCTGTTCCTAGAGCTGGATATAAAGCAGAAATGAAAGAGACTTTTAACATTTGTAAATACAAACACAATTTTTGAAAGCACAGGATTCTATTACAATATGATACATCTTAAACTTTGCAAATTGACCAAGCTGATAGCAACCCATCCTCCTTTGCAGAGAAGACAGGAGGATGGAGTGGACAGAGTTGGACAGGGATGGAACTTTTCTTTTGCCTCTACAAACCCCTAGGTGAATCCACTTAAAAAATAGCAGAAGATTTTGGTGCACTGGTCAAATCCCATTAGCACTCATCATTCCTGAGCACCCAGAAGTTGCCTCCTAAGGAAATGCCAGGCAGTTAATACCACTGGTATAGTTCTCAAGTAGTGGTGGACAGTGGTTGGGATAAACACCTCAGAATCTTCACCACTGGGCAGAACATCTCAGTGGCATATTCTGTCCAATCTCAAGGTTTCCCATTGAGATGGAATCCCAATTGCCCACAGGGGGAATTCACTTGTTATATAATCTTTAGGGTTTTTCTGTCTTTTCAGTGTCATGTCTCTACTCTCCAACTGATGTCTACTGGGGTTACCTCCCAAATAAACCATTTGTAGAATCCTTGACTCAGACTCTGCTTCTGGGAGAGGACATGGATGAAATCTAAATCTGAGACAAATACATATGAAGTTCTTCACATCACCTTATTAAACACTTTAATAATGCCACAATAATAAAAAAAACCTATTATTCTTGTATAATTCAACATACTCAAAATGTATTTAAGCACAGAATACTTTTTAAAATAATACTATCCTGACCAATTATAATCTATGTATTAAGCTTGGGGAAATCTGACCTAGAAAAAATTAAGTATATTTATCTATAATCTTTTTTTAAAGTAATATCTACGCTCAATGTGAGGCTCAAACACATAACCCCAAGATCAAGAGCCGCATGCTTTACCAACTGAGCCAGACAGGTGCCCTATATTTATTTATCTATAATCCTTAACTGCTGTGATTATTAATTTCTTTACAAAATGATATATATGTAGCTTTATTACTTTTTTTAAAAAAATTAACGTTTATTTTTTGAGGGAGACAGAGAGAGTCAGAACACAAGTGGGAGAGAGGCAAGATAGAGAGGGAGACACCAAATCCAAAGTAGGCTCCAGGCTTTGAGCCATCAGCACAGAGCCCGAAGCAGGGCTGGAAATCATGAACCACAAGATCATATCATAGTATGACCATACATTCTTTATCAGAGTATTAACTGGAACAACCCCCTTGGAAGATAATTTGGCAAAATCAATAAAATTCCACTTTTAGGAATATATTTACAAATAAACTTGCTGATGTAAAACGTCCACCTATAGGAATATTCACTGAACCATTAATAGAGGATTTAGTATGTTATAATAACTTTACATTTGAACACTATGTACAATTTGAACACTTTACAAAAGTGAAATTGAACTTTATGGTTGTGATTATTATATGAAAGAAATTGGTATAAATCATTGCTTCTTGGAAAAAAAAAAAACTAAAAGACTGAAAAGGGTAGGAGGAAGGCACCTTTTTATTCTATACCCATTGTATCATTTGGGATTTTGTTCCTACATGCATGCATTATTTTAAGGAAAAATTCTATGTTTGCAGTCTCATTCTCCTTCTTGACTAAAAAAACAAAAACTAGTAAAAAAGAAATGTGTCCCTCCTTTGGTTTCCTTTTACTCTTTTTAGTGGCTCTATTTCCTTGACCCCATTTGTATATATCAAATATATGAGGAGGAAGGAGGCAGACTTGGTGACAAAAGTGAAAATCACATGGTTATATTTTTCCAATTAAAATTATTAATGGGACTGGCATGTTTTGAAAGCCAGTTACAACTAGGCCCCAGACCCTGTGATAGGAGGGAGAAGAATCAGAGATACAGACAGGGGACCCTGCCCTCAAGATCCCAAGGTCAACGGAAACTCTCAGGTGTGTAGAGGATCCCAGAAATTAAATAATTTTTAAAACCCTTTAATTCATCTGTATAAAATACTGAGCTCTTTCTACACAGAAGAGATTATATTACGTGCTGTGAGGACAGTCATGTATGAAAGGTACAGACTAAAATATATTTCTCTGACAGAAATCTTTGTAACAAATGACTTGGGGATAGCAGAGTTCCAAATATCACTATATTTCTTAGATGGGGAGCTCGGCCCTAGTGAGTTGCATATGTAGAAACTATCTTTGAAGCAGATAGCTTTTAACAAGAGGGATTCCCAGAACTGATTTCTAACACCTTTTGTATTTCAATCAGAATGAGGTTTCCTAGAACAAAAATATAACACATTTCAAAGAAAAAATTAAAGACTTTCAATCCCACAGGTAATTCTTTTGTCTTATCTGTCCCTAATATCCCCACGATCACTGTCATGTTTCCCTTCTTAGTCTCTACAGCAAACTTTAGTGTTTATTTTTTTTCCTTTTTTTCATGTTTGCACTGTCATCAAGATCTGCATAAAGAGTGTCACAGCACATAATATTTAACAATCAAACTCTGAATTTTTCTTTGTATTGGTCCTTGTACATGATTGACTGTGACTGTGAATCCAGTGGCCTCAGGTCTAATTTCACTTTCTACCCCTTTCTTCTCCTTGCTCCTATAGTTGGAGATTTGGCAGGCCTTGCATACTTTGCTACAAGGAACTTTGATTCTCTACATAATTATTCTGTTTCTCTCCTCAGCATTTCAGGCTGACAACCATAAATAGGCTTCCCAGGATGCTCTCCCGATGGTGCCTCCTACCTCAATGTGTTGCCTTGTATGAGGCGTCTTTTCCCTGAAAACCAGAACTGAACACAAGGGGCATTTCCTGGGAATTTCTAGAATGAGACTACAGATCTTCCAAACCAGTTAACATTTAAAGTTTATAATATTGAGAACATATGGAAAAATGTTTACAGGCTTTCTTCCTTTTTCTCATCAAAAACATTGTTTGCATGTACACTGCATAAAATGTTGGCTATTGGGAGATTTGTGCAAAGTGTATTTGACCATCAATGTAGTTATAGAAACTGTTAATTTATGTAACACACACACTGTTGTTTATTTTGCTGTAATGTGTCATACTTGTATTTGTAAAATAGGAATGCGAAGATAAATGTTCCTCTGTCTCTCCTCACTGATATTTTTAAAACAGGTATAAGAGTTGAATCCAAAATTGAGATTACTGATAGCAAAATTATTAAATATTTTCTACTGGACATATTTTTAATATTTACATTACACAAATGTTGAGCAGACAAAAGAGGGTTACTAAGTGCTAAGCTGTATTACTTGTGTTCCTATTGACAACACAAGCAATGGAAAATTTTAAAGTACACTGGAATGCTGAAACGATTATTCATAATCTTTATGGGTGTAATTAACAAGGAAAGATATGCAAAGCAGTGGAGTTAATGAAACAATTCAATGAACAACGTAAGTACTAGGCAGAAAGCTTCCCTAGACTGTTGGAAGATAAGAAACTGATTGGGAAGGGTAAGCAAATGCAAGTTAAGATAGAAAATAATGGAGCAAATTTACGGTGTCAAACTGAATAGAATATTTCAGCTAACAACATTGTATTCCTCAAATCTATTCATAGCAGACAGAAGACAAGAGAAAATTGGCTCTCTAAAGTGACAGGAGAGAATTGTATCTTGTGGATAAGGGAAAGGAAATTTGCTAAGCAGCTTATTTTTTGCTACCATCAGAACAGAGAGAGGCCCAGATTCTTGAGGCATATTTCTTTGTATATGTCACTGCCCAGAGTCATTAGAACCACATCCAATCAGAGCTGTATACAATGACTCACCCTGACCCTCAACAACCATCTCAGGAAATCTAAACAACTCAGGTAGTGCTCACTTATACTCAGGAGGTATCTCCACTGTTTTCTGGATGAGATATGGAAGTAAAAACAGAATGTTTCATTCTAGTTAGTAAACCTGCCAGAAGATTTGATAGACTGGCTTGATCCTCAAAACTGCTGACCTATCTGAGCATTATTATCCCAGAATGTTACAGTGTCAGGTAAAAAAGGGAGGAAGAAGATGAAATTTATTTGATCATAAGCTTGTTTAATAACTTATTGACATAAAAGTTAAAATGCAGATGCCTGGACCTACCCTCAGATTTTCTGCATCTGTTTGTTTGGGTGAGCATAAGAATTTTCCTCTCTTAAAGCTCCCAGGTTTTATTGATGCTAGCAATCTGACAATCACCAGAATAGACCTAGAGAATTTTCTTTGTTTTATATGCTCCTAATGTAACAGATGATTGCCAGTTCGCTCCCAGCTCCATCTCCTGTCTTACCCTGGCTCTGTTCTGTATCATGGGCACCATATTTTCCAAGCTCTCCTACCTTCTCATTTCTGGGGAAGATTGGTCAACCAGAATGACTTTTCTTCTTGCTTCTCTAGACTGGAGACTGATAGTGGCTTTCTGCTCCTGCAAATCTTTAAATTGCTTCTCTAACCTTTGTGTGGTTTCATAGCTATTCCATCACAAATGTAACCGATTATCCGTGCTTGTTAAATATCTTTATGAAGGATCTAAAATTGTTTCTCTTTCCCGGATGGACTCCGACTGAAAAAATATATTGCAATGTCCAATGAATCTAGTATATCCATAGATAATTCAGGATGAAAAATCAAAAAAGTTGGCAAAGCTAAACCTTGGGCTCTGGGATAAACAAAATCATGAGAACTTCATTATATATCTGTTTCCAAAAAATATCTCATAAAATATTTCCTTTATTAAGTGCCACCAAAAAATCCTCAAAAATCTAAGAAAATTCAGTTATTTGGTGGGGGTGGGAGGTGTAAGTTGAAATAGTGATAAATAAAAAGTCAGTCTATAAATTCAAAAAAGCAGTTAACTCCATGGAGGAAAAGGAAGGACATTAGAAAGGTTTTCATTTGGGGCACCTGGGTGGCTCAGTCGGTTAAGCCCCCAACTTCGGCTCAGGTCATGATCTAATGGTTCGTGGGTTCAAGCCCCGCATCGGGCTCTCTGCTAACAGCTAGCTCAGAGCCTGGAGGCTGTTTCGGATTCTGTGTCTCCCTCTCTCTCTGACCCTTCCCTGTTCACACTGTCTCTCTCTCTCAGAAATAATTAAAAAATATATTAAAAAAAAAAAGAAAGAAAGGTTTTCATTTCCTCATCTGGGGCAGGAGGAGAAGAAATACCTAACTTCAAAGCATCACTCTGTATGAGACTTGAGAAGCCATGGTATTGAGCTTGGTCAAGGCAAATGTCATCAGACCAGTGAATCCCTTCAGTTTAAACCAGAGAAACTCAGTTGGAGGCTGTTCTGGTACCTTCCTATGTATTGTCATTTCTGGCGACATAGTGTTTAAGTCCAGGTCATGTACAATGCATAGATTCTTAACATTTAGTGATACAGATAATTGCTCTTTAAATTTTTTGTCATTTTGGAGATTAGAGTCACCATAATACAAGGATACTTTAGATAACCAAAATTCAAGACAGTTGATTTGTAAGCCACTGATTTAAATCATTACTAAGTGGTTTCCTGTGAGGAAGTAATTTTCCTGCTTCTGACAATTTTTATGCTTGGTTGGGGAATGGCAGGTGAAGGAAGAATATATGAGAAGCACTTTGTGTACCAGGCCCTGAAACTATTCCAACTACATATAGGAATAAAAATTTGTTATTAAACATGTTAAATTTATGCTTCAAAAGAATAATCAAATGTAATACGACAAAGAAAGAATTATAAGTACCTTTGAAGTGTACAGTTGGAACCTGTGACTTGCACAGAAAAAAAAGTATTGCATTGTTTTGATACTTGTAAGATTTGATAACTGATAATAATGTTTATTTCCTTTAAATGCTTAAGCTATAATAGGCCATGTTCAAGGTGCATTACATATTTTAGCATACTAAGAATCAAAGGAATCCTACATGACATGTACTATTATTATGTTTGTTTTAAAGATGAGGAAGCTGAAACCAGACAGATTCAGTAATTTTCCAAGTGACACAGCTCATACATGACAGAGCCAGGATTTGGGTGCAGGCAGCTGGCCTCCAGAGCCCATGCTCTTAGCCACTAGCATGTGCCACCTCCTCATGTACCATAATCCCATGACACCCATTATATATTCCATGCAGAGAAAAGCTAGGCTCAAAAAAGTTAACAGAGGGTTTTTTTTAAGATTATTTATTTTGAGAGAGAGAGAGAGCACGCAAGCGAGCACGAGTAGGGGAGGGGCAAAGACAAAGGTTAAGCAGGCTCTGGACCATCAGCACAGAGCAAGGCTTGAACCCACAAACTGAGATCATGACCTGAGCCAGAATCAAGGGTCAGATATTTAACCAATTGAGCCACCCAGGCACCACAAAAAAGTTAACAGAGTTTGAAGTTGAGTAGGAATAAAGTTTTAAAGGTCTAAGAAAAAGGAAATTGCTTGTGTGTCAAAAAATTAATTGCAAAAATCCTTAGAATCCCCTAAATTCTCAAAAATTTCCCTCTGGATTGATACAAATATACATTTTTTCCTTGTAGTGGATTTACTTGGGAATCATGCTTGCCTATTACTGAGCCCATGATTGCTGAATGAGGACATAATGGTCACTTAAACACTGGAGGGATATTATAAGTTAGGATGTGCAAATCTGCTATTTCTTTCTGATGGTTAAGGTTTGAAATGGGAAGTGTGGGATGTGCTGGTACTTATATGCCTATGATATAGAGGAGGCCAGCCCACAATAAGAAAAACTGAACCCAGCATGCTGGAAAATGGAGTAGTGACAGCAGTCTACATATACTGGGAAAGGGGATTGAGGTGGGATCATAACTTTAGCAGTGTTCTATTCCCTAGGTCCAATTGCACCAGACATCCTTGTTTTTCTTATAGTTATTGGGAATGATCCGTTTTACCAAACCTGGCGTAAGTGTTTTGTTTTTGCAATCAAAAATACCTACTGATGATATAAATGTGACTTAATATTATGCATATGATTTTCATTGAGGACAGGGCAAATTCTTATCAGAGATTGTGTTTTTAGCTAATCTTGGACATCCTTAAAAGTCAGGGGAGGATGAGTGAATTTCTGAAGACAGGAGAAAGAGAGAGAGAGAGAGAATTCCTCTTTCTACAGAGAGGATTCTCTAATTTTCTAAGCACCCTGTGCTGGCTTTGAGCTCAGAAGGGAAAGAGCTTTATAATATAGTTCCTGGAGAAACAGCACTAGCCCATAAACAATGGGATAAATTATATCCATATTTACTGTCTTTGTACTATTTTAGCAAAGTTTTTGAAAATCATCAACCTTGTTTACCCTCACTTTTGCCAAACAAAAGGAGGCACCACCATCCATATTTTTGAATGAATTGATGAGGAGATGCCAGTAGCAGAGGAAGAAGTTAATTCCTCATGTGTCTAATGCAAAATAGGACAAGCCACATATAGGACATATAAGCTTTTTCAAGACCTTCATCAAAGGTTAAAGATGGCCATACTTTATCATATTAAATATGAAGAACTTGATTTTTGTGGACATTAAAGGGTAGAGTTCTGTTCAAAACATGAAAAATCTGGGAGTAGTTGAAGGTGGTACTTGGAGGTGGTACCACATAAGGTGGTACTTGTATTATTTCTATATCAACATTGGGCCCCTCAGAAAATTGTAATTCAGATAGCAAAAACAGAAAAATGGTTTCAGTGGTTAGAAATTAATAAGATTAACTAAAAGATGAATATATTTGACTATCCAGAATTAAGCACTTGTGTGTATCACAAACCACAAAACTCAAAGCAAAAGTCAAATATTAGAAAATATTTGCAACATTTATGACAAAAAGATAATACTGACAATTTGTTTGACCTTAAAAAATGAAACAGGAATGGGGCACCTGGCTGGCTCAGTTGCTTAAGCTTCTGACTTCAGCTCAGGTCATGATCTCATAGCTTGTGAGTTCAAGCCCCGTGTCAGGCTCTCTGCTGACATCTCGGAGCCTGGAGCCTGCTTCAGATTCTGTGTCCCTCTCTCAATCTGCTCCTCACCCACTCATGCTCTGTCTCTCCCTCTCTTAAAAATAAATTAAAAAAAAACATTTTAAAAAATCTATAAAAAATGAAGCAGAAAATATGTACATCACTACAGAAATATGGATCAAGGAGTGATATTTAAATAAAATTTCTAATAAACATATTAAGGAATAGCAAATGTTAGTAGCTTAAAATATTACATTTAGTGTTTTTGAAGATGTAGTAAAATGGTTGCTGTATATAATTATATAGTAGTTTAATATTATTTGCCAATATAAAATAAAGACAGTACAAAATATGAAGCATTGGGAGTATCCAAATATCTAAGAATATAGATTGGTTGAAGCAATAATACTATGGCAATAAAATGATATTATGGAAGAGGTTAGAAATGACATAAAGTTCATGAAAGAATACAAATTTAATAAAGCAAACTACCTGTGTTCCTTAGTCGTTAAATGTCCGACTTCAGCTCAGGTCATGATCTCATGGTCTGTGGGTTCCAGCCTCCCAAAGAGCTCTGTGCTAACAGCTAAGAGTCTGGGGCTTGCTTCAGATTCTGTGTCTTCCTTTCTCTCTGCCCTTCCCCCGTTCATTTTCTCTGTCTCCCTCTCTCTCTCTGTCTCTCAAAAACAAAATAAATAAACATTAAAAATTTTTTAAATAATAAAATAAAATAAAGTAAAGTAAAATAAAATAAAATAAAATAAAATAAAATAAAATAAAGCAAGCTACAGGGGTGCTTGGGTGGCTCAGTAGGTTAAGCATCAAAATCTCGATTTTGGCTCAGGTCGTGATCTCACAGCATGGAGCCTGCTTGGAATATTTTCTCTCTCTCTCTCTTTCTCTCTCTCACCTCCCCTGCTCATGATCTCTCTCAAAATAAAAAAGTAACCATTAAAGATAAAGTTAGCTACAAAATAGTAGAGTATTAATATAGTAAAATATTTTGTAAAAGAAAAAATATTGTATATAAGTAAAGAACATACAGTTAACTGTTTATATTTTTATTTTGATGAGAGAGAATTTGTGATGAGGTTAATTTTGTTCAATTTTTGTGCATTAGGCATTAGTTAGTATTTGATTTTTCAAAATCTTATGCTGAAGATGATAAATGAAAAAATATATATAAATTAGCATGAGATAGGACATATAATAGTCTCTCCTGAAACATGATCCCCAAGCTACCTGTAGCACATTCTTGATTTTGAGCAAGTTATTTATTTCTCAACCTCTACATTCTTTAATTGTCCTCAGAAAGTAGATTTATTTTCTGCCCTTGACTCCCTCTGTAGCTACATTCTGTGCTTCTTTCCCCATACTTTATCCCCCTTTTCACCCAGGATTTTCACCCAGGAGTTCCAGCCATTTTGAAGTCAATTTCTTGACTGTATGATGGCTTCTCACCTAAGCCTGTTCATGTTCTTCCTTCTTCCTAAAGACTCTTTTTTTATGTTTTATTTATTTTTGGGGGAGAGAGAGAGACAAGTGTGAGCAGGGGAGGGGCAGAGAGAGAGAGGGAGACAGAGCTGTCAGCACAGAGCCCGAAACAGGGCTCGATCTCACTAACCATGAGATCATGACCTGTGCTGAAGTTGGATGCTTAACTGACTAAGACACCCAGGTGCCCCTCCTAAAGACTCTTTTGACCTCTGTCTAGTGATTTCCTACTTGATTTCTTAGGCACAATATTTAATATGATTTCTCAAGCATTTTTTCCTTATACCCATTGGATTATATAAGATATTTCTTCCATGTGTCCACTATGTTACTTGGCTCTTATTAGATTAGTAATTAACCCTTGTTAAAGAACTGTTTTCATAACCTCTGTACTTTCTTTATCAAACCATTAAATGGTTTGATATGACATACTAACCTACACCGCTGGGCTGTCCTCAATGATTAATCTTATTGTTTAATTGGGATACTATTGTCTCCACAGTCCTTAGCATTGACTCATTACTTAGTGGGCACTTATTAAGTATTTGCTGAATAAATGAGGAAATGAAATAGATATCAAAGAAAGAGATTTAATGCTCTTCAGAGACCAAATACAATGCTAATGTCTTTCTGAATAGTGGAAAAATAGAGCCATATCTATTGGATCTTTAAAGTACTGAATATTGGTGCCCATATTACCACACCAAAAATCCCCCCAAAACAAACAAACAAACAAACAAACAAACTTGGCTATTTTATTTGAAATTAGCAATGCTAATTATATATAGCTTAATTGCTATAAGTATTATTTACCTTTTCTTTTTAGCCTTACATACACACTTCCATGAAAATTATATTTACAGTTTAATCAAGTTAAAGCAATGATGCCTAAAGTCCAGAAATGAGAAATGACTAAAAATACTTTAATTTTTTTTAATGTTTTTTTTTATTTATTTCTAGGAGAGAGAGAGAGACAGCGTGAGCAGGGGAGGGTCAGAGAGAGAGGGAGTCACAGACTGAAACAGGCTCCAGGCTCTGAGCTGGCAGTCAGCACAGAGCCCGACGCGGGGCTCGAATCCATGAACCCCGAGATCATGACCTGAGCGAAAGTCGGACGCTTAACCGACTAAGCCACCCAGGTGCCCCTAAAAATACTTTAAAGATCTTTTATAATATTTCATTTTAAAGTAAGAACATTGTATGTTTTAAGGATTGCAGTGATAGTGGGTATTTCAAATTCTTTTAATTTAACGATGTGTTCTCTCTCTACCTAGAAATAAAAGAATTTCTCTTTTCACATCCGTATCTTTCTCTCTGTGGGAACTGATTGAGGTAGGGACAACACTATTTCCTTTCTCTTATCCTGGATTATTGTCCGTACCAAACATTCATATCATTTAAGTATTATAGAGTAAGGAATTAATAAGAGAGCATGGGAGTTGACATTAAAATGTTAAGTGCAGTAGATATGTGTGTTCATGAAATTAGAGTATATTTCATCCTATCTTTTCTCCTTTCCTTATTATTTCAACAACAGAAAATACATACCGAGCATATTCTGAGCATTGGGTAACAAATGGCCTGATGGGAACTGGAAATGTATAACATAGAACCTCTGGTCAGGGAACTTAAGGTTCCCGGAGAGACTAAGGTACTTCACTGCACTATTACTGGAGCACAGAAATAGCACACCTGCCTCACCCTGAGGTGGTGGTTTCTTTGAAGATTTAAGACTTCAACTAAATCATAACTGTTCAAAGAGAATTAATTATAGTTAAAAATAAAAATAGGAATGAGAGTGGGGACATTTTAGCAGAGAGAACATAATAAAGGCTTAGCAGCTCAAAATAATGTGGAGTGTTCAGTGAATGAAAAGTAGTTTAATGTGTCTGGGGCAGAAAATGTGAGGCCTGGAATGGTGAGAAATGGGGCTATACGTATTGGCATGACCTAACATCTTTTCATGAGAACCTTGGGTTTTATCCTGCAGATAGTGAGGAGGAGGAGGAGGGTAGGTGTTGAAGAATTTAAGCAATATTATAATGATGTTGCATTTTAGATAAGTTATTCTGTATGCAAGAGTACTGTGACATTTCTGGCCAGGAAACATATCATACAGAAGCTTGAAATATTTCTAAAACAAACTATTTTTTAAAAATGTTTATTCTTGAGAGACAGACAGAATATGAATGGGGGAGGGTCAGAGAGAGAGAGGAAGACAGAATCTGAAGCAAGCTCCAGTCTCCAAGCTGTCAGGACAGAACCCTATGCATGGTTCAAACGTACGAACCTGCGAGATCATGACCTGAGCCAGAGCTGGAGGCTTAACCAACTGAGCCATCCAGGTACCCCTAGAAACAAACTTTTAAAAAATACAGATAGGGGTGAATTATTACCTTCAAAATGTGAAAATTAAATTCATACAAAAATGAACAATACATTTCCTTAAGACAGAACCTAATTATAGGTAACCTGTAATTCTATACCCAAGTACAGATCATCAAAGAAGATAAATAAAGACAATTTTAGACAAAGACAGAGTTTATTTTTCACACATAATCATTAAAATAATCCTAAGGGATATATTTTGGCACTAAGAAGTGCCGGGAGCCGCACTGGCCTCTCTGGATGGCAGTCACAGCAAGGAAACTGGTATCTCCTTCTGTTACTACTGGCTCATGTTGAAAATGAGGCTGCTGGTATTGACCAGGTCTCACAATATTCCAGATCAGACTGATATTACCCACACAGAGTGATCATAAGGAAAGGTATGTCCTTGCCTTTCCAAAGATGATTGTCAAAAGTCTCTTCCTTAGTGTCTTGTAGATCCAAGACTTACATAATAAAGGTGGCTTTAGTCTTGCCCTGAGTCAAAGTGCCTAATTTAGAGTTAAGGGCAAATATCTACCCCCACCCATTTGTTTCTGCCTGGAGCATTTTCTGGTCTTGTATATGCTGACTACTCCCTGTGTAGGAACCTATTGAGGAACTTCTTCCTTTTGTGATTATGAGAGCAAAGGTATCTCCTGAAAGACCTGTTTTTGATCCCTGCTTACAGAGAAGTAATTTCATCCTCTTATGCTAAAACCATTGTCTGGTATGCTAAAGATGCCTCCCTTCCCCATAAGATAAGCATCTAAATCCCCTACCTCAATCGCTATTGATAAAGGTTATGCGTGAGTCTTCTACAAATTTATGTTCTGGGAAATTCTTACATATCAAAGAAGTTTGTTGTCAGAAATCATTGTCTAAGGCAAATGCCGCTTCTATGCCATCTCCAAAACCTTTAAAATAAAGTTGAGCCCCAGTCAGAGCACAGATGCCTGCCTGGTGATCAGAAAGAATCTCGGGGCTCTCTCACTCCCTCTTGCCGATACCGTCCATCCTTCAGGGACCCCTGGACATGCTGGAGCCGGCCTCCAGCAAAGAAGTATGAACCAGAGAAATAAAGTAGGTGAAATAACAAAAGAAAACAAAAAGTTGTGGTGGGCAAATATATATATAACCTATATATATATATATATAACCTACTAAACATAAGTCATCCATAAAAACAATCCTTCAATACGAAAATATGGAACTACACTTCAATATGGTAAGAGAGAAAGAAAGAGAGCAAGAAAGAGAAGGTAGAAAGAGGGAGGAGGAAAGAAAGGGAGGGAGGGAAAAAGGAAAGAAAATGTAATGGTGAGAGGGTTCAGTGAGGATTTAAAATATGTGAAAGTTTTTATCATGTTCAAGAAGACTATAAAATTATAAATAGCTAAAGATATTTGTTTTAAATATATATACTAAATTGAATCATAAAAGGACAATGACATTTTCTCTAAAGCTGTTGTCATTTCTATTTATCAACCTTTTCCTCCTTGTTGCTCAGAATTAAGTTTAAAGACGTTTCTCATTGTTTCTGTTAAGTTCTAGTGGTAAAAATGATCAACAGAGGAAGCCAGAAACTAATTGTGCAACTAAAGCATATAAAATGTTGTGCTGGACTTGTGTAATTAATAGAATGAAGCATCCTTAATATGTTTAATGACATGACACACCTAGCTGTCTTCTCCAGAGTTTAAAGAGCCAGTTCACACACCTCTACCTTCACAAGTGATCCAGTCATTTGTGGTTCTGTCTCGAGGCAGATTATAACAATAGTTCATTCTCCAATATGCTTAGTGGGCTTGTCTGCTTTCTGCTGAGAAATGCTGCTTATATTTCTTTAAAATACAGGAAACTGGTGGAGTCAGCGGAAGTTAGGACATGTGGTCTTAACTGCACACTTGAAGAGGCATTCTGAATACCTTCGCACCTGTGAGCCAAGGCAGCGGGTGTGGGGAGGAGAGCAGGCAGAGTTTGAAGAGATTTAAGAATTGGGTAGTCCTCATCCACAGAAGGATTCTCCTATTATTATTGTTCATGATAAATACCTGAGGGAAAGTTAATGCTCCTTCTGAAAAGAATATTTAATTTTTAATAAAAGTTTGATATTTTATTAAATACTAACCTTAGAAATATAATTACATTTCTTAAAGAAGTGTCCCACCACTTCTGAGAAGACATCTATAAGAAAGTATTCAGTTTAATAAGCCTGTGACTCCAAATGCTTCAATAATACATATATTAATGCATACAGTTAGAGACAAAATATGGTTTCTCTGTATTAATGTCTTTAGCTATTCAACATTCTCACATTTAGTAAAGAATTATTTTTGTCCTAAGCTTATTTAAAATGTGTTCCTTACAAACTCCCCAAGGAAATAGTATCTGTTCTGGATAGCTATTCATGTGTCTCTTCCCTCCTGGTTCTTACAATGTTTTTCTTTTAATCCAATCTTCTGCGGGCAATTTTGCACTTAATCTAAATTATTAGAGGCTTTTTTTCCCCTATGATATAAACACTTAAAAGGTAGGTTTTTATTTACTTGAACATGCCCACGCAGATTTTTTTTTGTAATTTATACTTTGGAGACAATGCTTCTTGCTCTATCCAAAGTCGGAGCCACAAAAAGAGACCAGTGTAATTGTATGTCGTTACCTGCTCTGGCTCATTGAAAGTCGGAATATTTTAACTATTGAGAATAAAGATGGAGTCTGACGTGCCTGAATTTCAACATGGTGAAAATAAAAATAATTTTAGCAGATATTGCCCTAGAAGTGCTTTACTGGATTTTTTCCTTTGTTTACAATAAAATTGAGAGAGTTTTGAGACTTTTTTATTTAAGCCCTTTACTGTGTATCTTTAGATTAATATGCTATGTCAGAAGCAAGCCTTTGGTCTGTGGAAATTACATGAGCACTCAAGTGGATCCTAAGGGAATCTGGGTACAATTATGTTAGTTCAAGTTGCCTTCTGTGTCTTTTTGGCAATGTCTTCTTTCCTTCTTTCCAGCATTTCTTCTCTTATTACCTCTTCCTGATCACAAAGATATTAGTTACATCTTACTGGCATCGGTAGTTTTCACGCCTTTATTTATGGAGTGACATTATATATAATTCTCTCTTTAATGATTTTAAAATGCTATCATGCAAATAGGTGATTTGAAACAAGATGGCCATTGCCATTCACTGTGGAGAGGACCATGCTTTGCAGACAAATTGAAGCCAGAATTTTTCCTCTATACTATTTATTAAATGTGTGACCATTAGCAAGTAAATTAACATTTCTGACACTCACTTTCCTCCTCTGTGAAGTAGGGTTCATAACCATAGGGCACCTGGGTGGCTCAGTCACTTAAGAAACTGACTCTTGGTCTCATCTGAGGTCATGCTTTCATGGTTCGTGAGTTCAATCCTCATGTCAGGCTCTGAGCTGACAGCCCAGAGCCTGCTTGGGACTCTCTCTCTTCCTCTCTTTCTGCCTCCCCCTCAAAATAAATAAATAAACTTAGAAAAAGACTTCAGAGAAGTGTACCGGTTGGAGATAAAGCACCTAGTACATGGTGAACGCTTGGTACATGATAATTTCTTTGTTTTCTCCTTTTTCACCTTTCCTCTTTAAATGGAATCAAAATACTACTACTTCACTTTATACAAAATATCTTTAAACAGATAAAAATTAAGACTGGCTTTGGAAAAATACTTTATGAGACATAGTTTGACTTTAGATCACTTCCATCCATCATTGGAACTTCATTTTCAAGTCTCTTTCTTCCTTAATGCACGTCTCTGGTAGCCTCCTGCTTATTCCTCCTTTTCTCCTACCTAAACCAGTTTTCAGGAAATGATCTGCTAATTTCATGTACTCATAGCTGAAAATGACTCATGTGATTAAACACTCCCAGGAAAATTTGCATTTTAACAGAGCTCAAAATTTTACAGTGAATGTGTGTTCCCTGGTAGTAAAATTTGGGGAAACTAGTAATAGACAGCAGGTGAGAATCTATTTGCTTTTTAATCTGGATTCTCTATTGGTGTCATTTATACTAAGCGACATAAACCTCTGCCCTTTGTACCTTCCCTGTGCTGATTGAGACTGTTCACATTTACTCTGAAAGGAAAGATGGCTGTGGTTATGTGCGTGCCCTCGTGAAGCAACAAAGCCACCTAATAAGACATTTGACTGATTTGGGAATTAAGCATTATAGAGGCACACTTGTCGTGGAAGGGCACTTTCACTTACCATCCTAAATCATTCACATATCTTCAGGGAAGCTGAATTGTTTAAAATTCTCTGTGACTTTAACCTCTGATTCATCACATTTCAATATATTCTATCCTATATTCTAATTTATTTCAAGATTTCTTCATGCGTTTTTTTCTATCTTTAACATTTAAGTCTGCCATCTGCTTAATTTGTTTGACTGTGCAGGATTTAGCTGGAAGCACAGTGAAAATAAAGCACTTATGGTGAGTAGCTTTTATTTTGCAAGTAACAAAAAGAAAAGGTCTATGCAGCACATAGTTTAACACACTTAAACAGCAAAAGCAAGAGGAAGGTTAGAGACACCATTTGCTTAAATGTGCAGAAGGCAGTATTTATGTGCATGTTTGGGAGAAGGGATGTGATATAGGAAGAATAAGTGAAACAGAAAATAGAGGTGATTCCACCTTTTTGCTATAGAGGTAGAACTTGCATAAACATGGCCAGTGCACACTCATGTGTAAAAAGGGAAGGGATTTTCTAGGTGCAAACAGCATGCACCTCTGTGTAGCATGACTTGCAAAGTGGCATGATGCCCTTCCGCTAAAAATGTCCTTCTTCACATGTCCAGTCTCATTGTTAGTCTGGCCCAAAATGGGCTTGAGTCAATTCACTCATGCACTCCACACTGCTTTACTCGTGTCTACTATGAGTAAGTAGATTTATTAAAGGGGTTAGGTGCCTGGATTTGTATCTAGGCTGTGTAAGTTTGAATTCCAACTCTGCCATTTACTAGCTAGGTTACTTGAACAAAACATAAATACCCATGCTTCCTTAACGGCATCAGTAAGATAATGATGATTATAATAGTTCCTATATCATAGTTCCTGGAACTCAATAGTTATGAGCTATTTGTGCAATGTATATGAAACCACTGAGACTCTATTTCCTCTTTTTCTTTGTGTGGCTATTCTTTTTTTCTAATAAATTAACTTCTTTTTATTAGGTAGAGAATTGTCTGTTATGGTCACTGCAAAAGTGGAGATTTATTTTGTAGGACTAGAAGATGTACAAAGAATAGAATATACTTCTTTAGTTTTTTTTTTTTTTATAAGAGTTGAATATATTACATTAATTATTTGCCTCATGAGGAGGCCAAAACAGATGGCTGATGTATAATATGGGTGTGCTAGTCAGGACTAAAATGCAACTTAAACTGGAGGATTAGAGGGTTGGGAAAAATATAGCAAAGGGCTGGACTACTTTGATTATTCAGGCCTGGCCTCTAGGCTCAGCTCAGAGGAAAAGAGTACACTAAAGAAAGCATGAGGAGAGGTAAGGTCAGTCTCACAAAAACACCTAGCTTTGGTAGGATTACCACGCAATGTAGCATAATTCATTCTTGATGGAACAAAATATAGATAGAAAAAATAAACGTCCATTAGTATTACCCCATAGTAGTCCACACACTTGTCTTTTTGTGCATATACATAAAAAGGCCAGTTCTGACATAATGCCAACTACTTCCACATAAGAGTGAAAATGCATTTACCTTTCCTCAAAGGTGGACAACCCAAAGTCTTAATCAGTGTCTCTACTCAGTTCCAAGGTCAGGATCTTTGGGTGATCTAGGTGCTCTTGTTCAACCAGGTGTTACCCTGCATACATTTGCAATATGATGCTTCATGATGAACCTAAAAAGCCCCAAAGTATTAAGGCCAAAATGAAGTAGGTAGAATGGGTAGAACACAGAGAATAAACACTTTCTTATGAAAAAGGATAGAAGAATAAATAACACATAGTGGAGCTGGATCGTATCACTCCAGCGGCACAGAAACCTGGGGCCCCAGGTTGAAACAACTGTCTCTCCTTCCTCTTGCAGGATGTCCTCTGTCCATTTTCCTTCATTGCTGCAGCTGAGACAATTTTCGGTGTGGTCTTTTTTGGGTGCAACACTGCTCTGGTGAACAACTTCCTTTTTTGTGTAAGCCCAGAGATATTTAAATTGTTATAAAGGTTGAAAAGTTGCCAGGGTTAAAGTTTCTCTAACAAAATACTGTCCTTAAAACCTTAGCTGACTTTTGTTTGACTGCTCCCTCCCTCCTCCCTGAACAGGTAACCAGTATGCAAACTTGATGAGTCTCATATTAAATCTGAATTTTATTCTAATAGTTTCTGTTTAATTAATTTGAGTATAGTTAAAACACATTACATTAGTTTCAACTGTGCAACACAGTGTTTTGAATTCGCTTTACACTATACATTAGTTTCTGTCTCTTAGCAACCCATTTCAATGTTTCTGCCAGGAACATTGAGACCACACTAATCTGTCCTGGCTGCATGAAGAGTACATAATTCTTAACAATAGGGTTCCTATTTTCTTGTTAATTCTGGAGGTACATGATGGGTGTTTGGGTAAGGCCCTCTCTTTACAGTTTTGATATTTTGTTCAGCATACAATTTTGATATTGTATATTAGCTTTGATTATTCAAATATTATTTGTCTTGATTACCAAAGTTTTTCTGTGTCCTTTTGTGTGATCCAAATATATCCAGATCCCATTGAGTGGAGATATTTCTCTCAACAGTGACAAAATTATGGGAGAAACTCTGGTTAGCATGGCTTGGATCATGTGCCTTCTCTGAAGTGATCACTATGTCTAAGTAGACGATGTAATCTGATGGATGGTGTACTCTGATTGGCCGGGTCACCTACTTATAGGCAGAGAGTGAGAAGTGGGTGAGTCTTATTATAAACACAATGACTGAGTAGGATCACTGTGAAATGATGAAGGTTCCTCAAAGACTGAATGTGAAGACAAAGAACGGTCCATTTTAATATGACACATAGGCTTGAATGGGGAGAAGAAGTAAGATCATCTTAAAACTCTAAGGCAAGGAGACCAAGAATAAGGTAGCCAGATGAAGGAATAGATACAACATTCACAGTTTATGCTGGACTGCTCCCAGAGATTGGCCTGGTCTTCCTGGGGAAACCAAAGACATTATCTGAGAACATTCTTTTCCTCATCTTGGTTGGCTCAGCTCAGAGATACGCCAGAGCTTCCTTTTCCAGAATGGCGATTATCTCCATGAATTTAAACAGTCCCAACAGAATGTGCAAAATATGTGCTATTTGTGCTGAGGAGGGTGGAGGAGATGGGAGCATGAAAGAAGCTTCTTTCCTTTCCTGTGCAGAAATTAGGAGATACAGCAGAAAGAAATGCATTGCAGAGAATATGTTTCTACACACCAAATTGTCCTTTACAATATTTATTGATCAAATACAGTGACCTCTGGCATGTTCTTAGTATTACCTTAAAATTAAAAAAAAACTTGCTGTACAAAATACTTTGCCTACAAATAAAATAAATCAATAAATTTGAATCATGAGCTACAGAAAATTCTGGGTAAGAACTGAATAAAACTGTTTTAAATGAATATTCTTCAGCAGATTTTAGCCGAGCACTTTAAAGTCTTTCAACATGTATGAGTACATTTAGTACGGAAATGAAGCAAATGTTTAAGTGATTACATAAGCTGGCCTCTTCTTCTGCATGTGGGGGAACAAGCTGTCTCAAGGGCACATAAGGCATTTGACTCCCCCAGACAACTCCAGTGAAGATTGTTTCTGCTCTGGGCTCTAGAAACACACCCCAGAAAGGGCCTTGAACTGGGGAAAAGGAACCTGTTTGAAATTTAATTATTTTGAGGATTTTTTTAAACATATAACTCCTGCATTGAGTGACTGTGAATTTTTTTTTTTTTTACAAATAGTTTATTGTCAAATTAGTTTCTACATAACACTCAGTGCTCATCCCCAAAGTCCCCTCCTCCATGCCCATCCCCCCCTCCCCCCCACATCCATCAGTCCTCAGTTTTTGTCAGCATTCAAGAGTCTCTCATGGTTTGCCTCTCTCCCTTTCCCCCACCATTTCCGCCCTTCTTCTCCCCCTTGTTCCTCCGTCAAGTTCCTCCTAATCCTCCTATACGTGCAAACATATGATATTTGTCCTTCTCTGCCTGACTTATTTCGCTCAGCATAACACCCTCAAGGTCCATCCATGTTGCTACACATGGCCAGATTTCATTGTTTCTCATTGCCATGTAGTATTCCATGGTATAGATAAACCACATCTTCTTGATCCATTCATCTGTTGATGGACACTTAGGCTCTTTCCATGTTTTAGCTATTGTGGAGAGTGCTGCTATGAACATTGGGGTACATGTGCTCCTATGCCTCAGCATTTCTGTATCCCTTGGGTAAATTCCTAGCAGTGCTATTGCTGGGTCATAAGGGAGTTCTATTGTTAGTTTCCTGAGGAACCTCCACACTGTTTTCCAGAGGGGCTGTACCAGTTTACATTCCCACCAACAGTGTAGGAGGGTGCCCGTTTCTCCACATCCTCGCCAGCATCTAGAGTTCTCTGATTTGCTCATTTTAGCCACTCTGACTGGCGTGAGGTGGTATCTCAGTGTGGTTTTGATTTGTATTTCCCTGATGAGGAGGGATGCTGAGCATCGTTTCATGTGTCTGTTGGCCATCTGGATGTCCTCTTTGGAGAAGTGTCTGTTCATGTCTTCTGCCCATTTCTTCACTGGGTTGTTTGTTTTTCGGGCGTGTAGTTTGGTGAGTTCCTTATAGATTCTGGATATTAACCCTTTATCTGATATGTCATTTGCAACTATCTTTTCCCATTCCGTTGGTTGCCTATTAATTTTCTGGGTTGTTTCCTTGGCTGTGCAGAAGCTTTTAATCTTGATGAGGTCCCAACAGTTTATTTTTGCTCTTGATTCCCTTGCTTTTGGGGATGTGTCAAGTAAGAAGTTGCTGCGGTGGAGGTCAAGGAGGTTGTTTCCTGCTTTCTCCTCTAGGGTGTTGATAGTTTCCTGTCTCACGTTCAGGTCCTTTATCCATTTTGAGTTGATTTTTGTGCATGGTGTGAGAAAATGATCTAGTTTCATTCTTCTGCATGTTGCTGTCCAGTTCTCCCAACACCATCTGTTAAAAAGGCTGTCTTTTTTCCATTGGATATTCTTTCCTGCTTTGTCAAAGATCAGTTGGCTGTATACTTTTGGGTCCACTTCTGAGTTCTCAATTCTGTTCCATTGGTCTATGTGTCTGTTTTTGTGCCAATACCATACTGTCTTGAGGATGACAGCTTTGTAGTAGAGGCTGAAGTCTGGGATGGTGATACCTCCCGTTTTGGTTTTATTTTTCAGTATTACTTTGGCTATTCGGGGTCTTTTGTGGTTCCATACAAATTTTTGGATAGTTTGTTCTAGTTTTGAGAAGTATGCTGGTGCAATTTTGATTGGAATTGCATTGAATGTGTAGAGTGCTTTAGGTAGTAATGACATCTTAACTATATTTATTCTTCCTATCCATGAGCATGGAATGTTTTTCCATTTCTTTGTGTCTTCTTCAATTTCCTTCATAAGTTTTCTATAGTTTTCATCATACAGATCTCTTGTATCCTTGGTTAGGTTTATTCCGAGGTATTTTATGGTTTTTTGTGCAATTGTGAATGGGATCAGTTTCTTGATTTCTCTTTCTGTTGCTTCATTATTGGTGTATAAAAATGCAACCGATTTCTGTACGTTGATTTTGTACCCTGCAACTTGGCTGAATTCTTGGATCAGTTCTAGTAGGCTTCTGGTGGAGTCTGTCGGGTTTTCTATGTAGAGTATCATGTCATCTGCGAAGAGTGAAAGTTTGACTTCCTCTTTGCCAATTCTGATGCCTTTGATTTCCTTTTGTTGTCTGATGGCTGATGCTAGGACTTCCAGCACTATGTTAAACAACAGTGGTGAGAGTGGACATCCCTGTCGTGTTCCTGATCTCAGGGGGAAAGCTCTCAGTTTTTCCCCGTTGAGGATGATGTTAGCTGAAGGCTTCTCATAGATGGCTTTGATGATGTTTAAGTAGGTTCCTTCTATCCCAACTTTCTCGAGAGTCTTTATTAAGAAGGGATGCTGTATTTTGTCAAATGCTTTTTCTGCATCTATTGACAGGATCATATGGTTTTTATCTTTTCTTTTATTGATATGATGGATCACATTGATTGATTTGCGAATGTTGAACCAGCCCTGTAACCCAGGAATGAATCCCACTTGATCTTGGTGGATGATTCTTTTGATATGCTGCTGGATTCGATTTGCAAGGATCTTGTTGAGAATTTTTGCATCCGTATTCATCAAGGATATTGGCCTATAGTTCTCTTTTTTTGCTGGATCTCTGTCTGGCTTGGGAATCAGAGTGATGCTGGCTTCATAAAATGAGTCCGGGAGTTTTCCTTCGACTTCTATTTTTTGGAATAGCTTGAGAAGAATTGGGATTAATTCTGTTTTAAATGTCTGGTAGAATTCCCCAGGGAAACCATCAGGTCCAGGGCTCTTATTTGTTGGGAGATTTTTGATCACTGATTCGATTTCTTCACTCGTTATGGGTCTGTTCAGGTTTTCTATTTCTTCCCGTGTGAATTTTGGTAGTGAGTGTGTGTTTAGGAATTTGTCCATTTCTTCTAAGTTGTCCAATTTGTTGGCATATAATTTTTCATAGTATTCCCTGATAATTGCTTGTATTTCTGAGGGGTTGGTTGTAATAAGTCCATTTTCATTCATAATTTTGTCTATTTGGGTGCTCTCTCTTTTCTTTTTGATAAGCCTGGCTAGAGGTTTGTCAATTTTGTTTACTTTTTCAAAAAACCAACTCTTGGTTTCATTGATCTGTTCAATTGTTTCTTTGGTCTCTATGTTGTTTATTTCTGCTCTAATTTTTACTATTTCTCTTCTTCTACTGGGTTTAGGGCGTTCTTGTTGCTCTGCCTCTAGCTCCTTTAGGTGAGCTGTTAGATTTTGGACTTGCGCTTTTTCTAATCTCTTGAAATAGGCCTGGAGAGCAATGTACTTTCCTCTTAGGACTGCCTTGGCCGCATCCCATAGATTTTGAATTGTTGTGTTTTCATTTTCATGAGTGACTGTGAATTTAATTTCTAATTGATGCCAACACCTTTGCTCCTTTGTAAATTTTGAGTTCATGGGAACATAAAAATTATTTGATTGTTTCTGAAACACTTTGAAATGGAAGCAATGTTATTAATATGTATTTGTATGTACATGTGTCTCATGAGAGGGCCTATGCAATTTTATAGAAAAATATTGTGTAATGAATCCAAGAAAGAATAGGAACCACTGATTTATAGAAATTCTGTTGTGAAAAAGATATGTGTGTAACACATTAGGGAAGAGGTTTGAATCTTCACTCTTTGATGCATCAAATGAAAATGTGAGGAACCCATACTTACAGGATAGCACACCTCATCTGCTTTAACATTTCTATATGTATCTTCAGGGTGTTATGATCAGGAAATGGATATCTCCTTTCCTATAAGCCCACGATTAGAAAATGAGCCCAACGATCAATAAAGAAATATAGAATTGTGACAATTAGCCAGTTTCCTAGTGATACTTTGCACGGTGCTATGGAAGGTTGTGTCTGTTGAAGAGCTTTCAGCTTTCATCTGTCACAATAACTACACTGTGATTTCTCCCTTCATTCAGAAGAATAGGAACTGATTAGGTTCACAGCTACATTCTCCCTATTCGGCAAAGGAAGGTGGGCAATTAAGACTAGCCTCTGCTCAAAGAGTTGCCCAGAGCTGATGACAATGGAGTTTTAGAGTGTTCTGCAATTTCTTCACTGGATATCTAGCATATGGTGTATGCTACTAGGTGTGAAATGATTGAAATTTTAATGAACAGTTTATAGTTGAGTTTCCAAGGACCCCAGGCATTTAGAGATGGCCGGTCTGTGAAATACCCATGAATGAAAATGACCCCAGGTAACTGAACATTACTCAGTCAACAGATGTGTGTATTATACAATCAAATAATGAAATGAAAGCTTCACAGAATGCTGATTGTATATGACATGCAGTTCCTTGTAATTGTTGCTGAAATAAAGAAAGTGACATAAAGAGTTTGTCCACAGCTTCATTATAAATGTGGTTAGATATGGTATTTGGGAAGAAAATGATATGATATTATTAAAAGTGAAAGTGACTCCTGTAGACATATCCTGAATGCCACCTCCTCAACTCTTCTGAACAAAAATACAGCTTTGGCCAAGATACACAATAGCAACTGATTTGTTTCATGGGTAAGAAATCAACAATCATGGCAGCTTAATAAACATGAAAATCTTAAAAAGTTCACACTCTCAGAAATGAAATCATCTACAAGTTATGCCCTCCATCTTATCTACTCTATAAACAGTTTCTGAGTGCTAGATGCTTAATTTGCACAGCATCAAAAATATTTCCATGAATATATTAAAAATGAATGAAAAGAAATCAGAGGCCCAGGACTAATAGGTATAATCCACACACTACATTTTTATATCAATCTGTTAATTCTCCGTGGTCATACAACTCCTCATCTAATGAGAATATACAATTAACCAAGCCCACCCAATTCCTAACCATGCTGTATAAACAGGCATTTATTTTATCTTTTATACAAAAGAATAATTTTGTGGGAGATAGTCTAGTGTTTCCATACCTGTCAATCACTTGTAACCACTTCTAATGAAGAAGCAAGCTCCAGAGCCTTGATGAGACAGAAAATGAAAAGTCACATTAAGAGGTTTGGCTCCACAAACATAACTGAAAATTGTAGAGTCAATGAATCTAGTCAAGGATAAAAATAGTTAAGACAATTGAAGCACCACTGAGGCAGATTCGTTTTTTGAATGAGAAGGCTCAGAGGATGGCAGATAACACAATCCCTAATTTCAAAAAATATTTGGTAATATCATAAGGTCAGGTTACATGACCAAAATTTATTCTCTCACAGAGTAATTTTTTTTTTTTACTGGTTTGATGCTCTTTCATTATGATCATGATCATAATCATCATTATTTTAAATGGTTTGGAAGCATTTGCTGCATGTGCATAATCAATAAATGGTTACTTATTTCATAATTTTTCCTTTTCTTTTTTTCCTTTTTCTTCCCTTTTTTCCTCATGCTAGTTCCTCTCCTCCTGTTCATTATCTATCCCTTTCTCTATTTCACTTCCTTTTTCTCTTTCTCTCTCCTTCCTTCCTTCTTCCTTCCTTTCTCTCTCTAATAAATAACTAGAAGAATTATTATATTATCCTAGACATGCAAGTTTTCCCAGAGAATGCTTGTCAACAATACCTCTACTTTTGTCTTTGTTACTTATTTGCATTATTAATTTCCCTGAGCTTTGATGTCCTAATCTATAACATGGAGACAATAATCTCTGATATATGGAATAGTTGAAAGTAATGGATAATGTTCAGGGACCCTTGAACAGTTTGTACTGGGTGCTCTCCATTCTTCCTCTCCACTGAGGTGTTTTTGTGAAGTTTTATGCTCGCCCTTTCATATCAATACAGTAAAGCAGAGCTTTACTCTGGGCAATGAGCCATATCTCAACATTTGCCTAATACCAACCTTTATCTGTCACTTTTCCTGTTTCCAGACCTTTATATGGTCACATCTAAGAGAAAGGGTCTATAGGTATAAAACTGGTATATATACTGGTATAACTTTCATAGATAAGAAATTTTATTTTAACACTCAACTTCCATAAGCTATGTCTTACTCTAAAGAAATAAATCTGATGGGAGACGTTTCAGATGACCTAGAAGGACAAGATAACTTTGTGCTTATTGGCTCTTTCCATGCTCATTAACTGATGTCACGTATAAGCTATTTGTCATGTATAAGCTACATTGTACATTTTGTTCCACTGTATGGTATGTGCCCAACAACCAAATAGAACTTTCTCCATTACTTTTCTTTGGTTAAATAATTAAATGATTGTGTTAATATTTCACATATCTTATTATTGGCTTCGTGTGAAGTTTTTAACAACCTAGGACAGGCATTTATTTATGTGATATTTACTATTTAATGTAATTTGCTAATTTATTCAGATGTCACTAGTTTTTTCCATTATAATTGCAAGTTTTATTTTCCTCTATTTAAAATGTGCTATGTCACATCTAAGAAGATGGGGAAAGGACAGTGACTCAGAAAGACAGCTGGATTAGGAGAATGGTACAAAGTACAAATGCACAAATATAAAAATACTTACAAAAATACAACAACCACAGCTATTTCCCCCCTTAACCAAACAATTGGCTGGGGTTCTTTGGAACCTGATGGTAAGTGAGGGAGTCTAGTCCACGTTAACCCCTCAAAGAGAGGAGATATAATAAAATTGGATTTTTAAATCTCTGCTCGAAGATAAAGCCACGGAAACATAAATCTCCTTAGCAATGTCCCTTCTCCCTCTGCTCACTTACTCCTTCACTATTAGATTTCCAATGTGTGATAATGAGACGCAGATTTTTACCTTCTTGAATGTTAACTATTTGAGGATCTTTAAATATTGAAACTTTTATCTTTTCCCTACATGAGCAGAATTTTGGGAAGTACCCTTTCTACTACAGTCTCAACAAAAGATATCCAACACAATGATGGTGTTAGTTCCTAGAATGTGTGGCAGGTAGAACAGGTGGTGTGAATGTATATTTGGAAAGTATTAGAGAACCACTGAAAGGATATGAAATAAAATCTGTTTCATATTCTTTGTACCAATTGAAAATATAAAACTTTGCCTCAGATAGTAAATAAAATATGATAACAAGTATAAATGCTATGATATAAGTGGACCTACCATTGCCACATCAGAATTATCTGGCTGTGCCTGAACCATTTGTATGCATTATCT
This sequence comes from Hyaena hyaena, assembly GCF_003009895.1. NCBI lineage: Eukaryota > Metazoa > Chordata > Mammalia > Carnivora > Hyaenidae > Hyaena > Hyaena hyaena. The sequence continues at coordinate 98,991 of NW_024081556.1, read as the reverse complement.
TTTTTTATTTGTCTAGATGTCCTAAATTTTAATCCAGGACCCTCTGTTTTACTCAACTCCTAGCCCCAAGGCCTAGTTCACATGACCTTGCCTTACATACTTAGGCAAATCACATATGTATTGTTTTGAACACGAGTATTTTTTTGTTCCCAAGTTTGTGAAACAAGAAAGCAATCAATAATTGATTTTCGATGTTTTCCCAACAGATAAGATACACTGATTTTATTACATTGCTCTGCATTTATGTAACAATTTTTGAATATGTAGATAGAAAACCAGTTTGATCCAGCCTAGGTAACATTTGACCAATGCCCACTGGTACACCAGTATTGACTGTTCATAGCTGGTCATTTTCTTTGGTTCAGCTAAATTTTTCTTACTATATCTCCTGTTGATAGGAACTAGAAAACTTGCAAGTGATTTTATTCCTTTTAATTAAAAATATTATTTTCCAAGTTCTCTGAAATTAACCTTTGACCAGAGGACTATCCCCAGATAAATAAACGTGATAACTTTAACCTGGACATATTCAAACACTGTTGTCTTGAGGAATTATAGATAACATGAGCCTAATCAGAACAATGCAGCTAGTTAAATGATACAATAACATGTAAATATGATATTAGGTAACTATATTTTTATCAGTTCCTATGATTCTTTTGAATCAGATTCCTATCAGAATCCTATGAATCAGTTCCCAAATGTACATAGTTGATTAACGAATGGGTCTGTTTTCTCTAATCTGTATCGAGATTCATCCATGTGTATCATTGTTAAAGAGGCACTTTTAATTTTTCTCCATTCAAGCAAAGTAGTATGCTATGAATTAGCTGTGATAATTTACATAGGTGTAGGAAAATTTTCCAGATTAAATGAAATAGTATTTTGGCTTCTTATTCTCACAAGAACATATGCATTTTACAGAATAAACATTTGTTGAGCAAAACCAAGCACAATGCTTTTATATATTTAATAGTAGTAGTACTAGTAGTAGTAGTAGTAGTAGTAGTAGTAGTAGCAGTAGTAGTAGTAGTATATTCTATGCACATTTCTAGCACATGGATATTCATAACTAGATATTCAAGCATGTGTCCATCTCCCCTACACTCTTTGAAAGGTCTGTCAATTATTGCATCTTCAGCACTCAACCCTCTGACAAATGCATAGTAGGCTCGAGGTAAATAATCACTGGATGTATGAATAAATGAATGAATAGTTTTAGTTATTGAAGACTCACAATGCACAGGGTTTGGTTTATTATTTCTCTCTACAGATCTATTCAGAACTCCAATGTGGACACTATTGTTAAATCAGTCGATTCCAATAGGTGCTTGTTTAACCATAATTTTACTATTTGAACAACAATCTGTGACTGTAGAGGTGGTACACTTAAAAATGCATAATTTGGGGCGCCTGGGTGGCTTAGTCGGTTAAGCGTCCAACTTTCGCTTAGGTCATGATCTCGCGGTTCGTGGGTTCGAGCCCCGCATCGGGCTCTGTGCTGACTGCCAGCTCGGAGCCTGGAGCTTGTTTCAGAGTCTGTGTCTCCCTCTCTCTCTGACCCTCCCCTGCTCATGCTGTCTCTCTCTCTCCTAGAAATAAATAAAAATATTTTTAAAAATGCATAATTTTCCAACATTTATAAAAACAGTTACTATGTCCTAATGAATCTTTAAAATAATTTACAAAATTATATACTCAAAAAAGTTCTTTGGTACACAAAACATTGCATTGACTTTACTCAAAGTTATTATTAACATGATTGATCAATTAGCTAGTCCAAAGGCATTAGAGCATCTTTTGATTCCTTAAGTACTGCATGGACTTGTTTGATTATATCATATATTTGGATGCAGCAAGATTGAAAAGGACCCAAAAATAAATTTTAAAAAAAGCACAAAGGAGAGATTGGCAGGAAATTGCAAAATTGCAGTACTAAAATTAAAATAAATAACAAAGAAAGCAATTAGTGATGATTAAACTCGGGAAAATAATGATAAATTGAAGCCCTTTTATTGGATAAAATTTTTTGCATAATTCATATTTATAGACTTCTATCTAATGTCACTGATTTGTTGAGGCTTAATACTCCTGTTTCCTCTCTTTTATTGCTTCTAATTATAACCATCTCTACTTTGTCATAACCAATGCAATCTTCCACTCCCCAAACCACTGAAAAGCAGTAGTAATGTGTTAGAACTTAACATATCATAGAGAAATGGCAAGGGTTACCATGATGAAGCTACACAACTGATCTACTTCCTAAGTAGTTCCTCAGGAGACAGTTCCATGTTGCTGTGAAGAGTACATACATTGCTATACAACACAACTGGGTTAAATCCTGGCTCTGCCACTTTCTAGCTTGAGATCTTGGTCAAATCACTTAATTGTAGAGATCTTGGTCTACTTATCTCTGAAGTGAGACTAAATTATTTATTGCTTAGATTTTTAAAAATAAAAGTTTAACAAATTTGGGAATGTTTAACTGGCTAGTATTCAAGATTCTTCCTTATGCTATTCTGGCCATCCTGAGAGATGTGTTGATAAATAGCCTGTTACAACTTTCAAGTCTTTTGGAAAATCCTGGCGAGACTAACTTCTTAGCTCAGTCAGCAGGCTACAATCATTGCTCAGGTTCCAAAGAGAAGGTTGGCAATCAATCACTCTTACTGTTACATAGGACCTAGATCCCAAAGATATCTATATCTATATTTAAATTTTTTAACATTTGTTTTTGAGAGACAGAGCATGTGGTGGGGGAGGAGCAGAGAGAGAAGACACAGAATCTGAAGCAGGCTCCAGGCTCTGAGCTGTCAGCACAAACCTTGATGCGGGGCTTGAACTCATGAATGGTGAGATCATGGCCTGAGCCTAAGCTGGACTCTCAAACAACTGAGACACCCAAATGCCTATATACATTTTAAATTAAATCTCCTTATGTCATATCAGAATCGAATCGTCTAAACTAATTCTTTTGAATTTGATCTTACCTCTGTTCATTGTTTTTGTCAACACTTCCCTTAAATGGATCAACTTGCTTTCATACATCAGAGGTTTCGGAAAAATACATCAAGAGGTCAAGCAGACTTTTCGAAGAAAAAGTCCTGATGCAAGTAGGGGACAGTCCTTCCATGTAACAGCTAAAAATCATCATGAGTTCACTGAGGAGTGAAAAACAGAATTTACATAAAACAACAAAGACAGATGAGGGATATTATGTACTGAGTGTTTTGTGAAAGTCAAATTCTTGATAGATGCAGACAGACCACCATATACTCACATTTGCAGAACCTTATAAGTCCCAATTTATTTTTGACTCTTATTCCCATATTAATGAGGTAGAGCTTTGCATTGGTTAAGGAGGTCTCATTTGGTTGTTAATATCTTTTCCATTATCCCTTTTCTTCTTCACACAATTTCCTTCTTAGTTTGGGTTCTTCTTAGTTTGGGATCGCATTGTGATCCTCTTACATGGTACCACAATTGCATGTAAAGGAGATTTGCTTTTTTTTCTTTTCTTTCCTTGTGTTTTCTTTTCTTTTCTTTCTTTCTTTCCTTCCTTCCTTCCTTCCTTCCTTTTTCTTTCTTCCTTCCTTCCTCCCTCCCTTCCTCCCTTCCTCCCTTCCTTCCTTCCTTCCTTCCTTTTCTTTCTTTTCTTTCTTTCTTTCTTTCTTTCTTTCTTTCTTTCTTTCTTTCTTTCTTTCTTTCTTTTCTTTCTTTCTTTCTTAATTATGCTTTCTACCCCAAAGTGCACTAAAACATTTTTTTGAGGGCCTGGACCTTGGTGTCAGAAATATCTGGGTTTGCACATTAATTTTGATATGTACTTTGGGATCTTGGGTAAACTGATTCAGTTTAGTCTCAGATTCTTCCAAATACACTTTCTGTAATTAACATCTTCTGTCTTGAATCATCAGTTCTTATTTAATGAATTATCAACTTGTATCAAAAGATACCTTGCTGTCTTCAACCTTCAAAAATTAACATCTTTTCCTTTAATCCCTAACTCTTCTCCAGTTCTGCCTCATTTCTCTGCTCCTCCTTATATATACCTTAAAGAAGTTATTTGTTTTTGTCTCATTCCTTTACCCCCATTTTTCTGCATAGCCCTCCAGCTGAGCTTCATGCCCCACCTCTCAGTAAAAACTGCTTTTAGTCTCCTAGCCAATTCCCAAAATTTTATAATAGCTGATATCCTCCACCTCTTCCCTACCCTTCTCTTCTCTAGATCTTCTCATCTCTCTCTTAACTTGAAGTAATATCTATACAATGATGTCTCCAGAATCAGAATTCTACACCAACCAAGCATATTGTCTACTTAGCGTTTTCAATCATAATTGTCATCCAGAAGAAATCTTTATTTTTAATCCTTAGAACCCTGGAGTCCTTTTCATGAAATGTATGCTAACACCACTCACTTAATGATCCCAGTAAAGTATAAAAACAAAACAAAGAAAAAAAGTTATTCTTAATTCCTCTCTTTATATTAACCCCACACTTGATTTCTCTGAGACAATTTAGTCTGGTGGACTTTTACTTCCAAAATCCATTTCCATATTGTCTCCACTTAGGTTCACTGCCACAACCCTGTCCGTGTCACTAGATGTATCCCAATGAATTCTGAAAACAGTTCTTTAAGTTGGTTTTCCTGAATCTATTCTTGCCCCTTTATAGCCCATTCTCTACAGAACACACAGAGAGGTTTTTTTTAATTCTTTAATGTGTATTTATTTTTGAGAGAGAGACAAAGACAGAGACAGAGGGAGAGAGGGAGACATAGAATCTGAAGCAGGATGCAAATGTGAGATAATGACCTGAGCCAAGTTGGACTCTTAACTTACTGAGCCACCCAGGTACCCTGAGGGATTTTCTTTAAAGTAATGCTATGGTCTTAATGTTTGTGACCTTCCAAAATACATATGCTAAAAATCCTAATCCTCAAAGGTAATGGTATCAGTAGGTGGGGCCTTTGGGAGGTGATTAGGTCATGGACCTGCAGACCTCATAAATGGGATTAGTGATCTTCTAAGAGATATCCCACAGAGCTCCCTATTCTCTTCTGCCAGTGAGGGTACAACTAGATGTTTAAACCTTGAAGGAGAGTCTACCCAACCATACCAGAGCCAAGATCTTGGGCTTCCATTTTCCAATAGAAATTTCTATTGTTTATGTTTATTTCCAAAATTAATTTCTGTTGCTTATAAGTTACCTAGCCTGTGATATTTTGAATGGGAGCTTGAATGGACTAAAATAAGCAATGGTCATATCATGTCCATGTCTTGCTTAAAATCCAACAGTGACTTTCCACTGTAATTGGAATATGGTGTTAATTTATTGCCACTGTCTAGAAGGCCCTATTTGATCCACATATTATCTCTCCCTCCAAATTCTCCTTGATCTATTCTCTTCTTTATTTTTTTTTTAAATTTTTAACGTTTATTTATTTTTGAGACAGAGAGAGACAGAGCACGAGCTGGGAAGGGGCAGAGAGAGAGGGAAACACAGAATCTGAAACAGGCTCTAAGCTCTGAGCTGTCAGCACAAAGCCCGACCCAGGGCTTGAGCCCACAGACCGCGAGATTATGACCTGAGCTAAAGTTGGCCGCTTAACTGACTGAGCCACCCAGGTGCCCCTCTCCTCTTTAGATACCTTCCAGAGACAGTGGTCTTTTTCAATCTGTAGAACTTCTTTGTCCAATATGGTTGTTATCAATCATAAGTAACCATTGATCACTTAATATATGATCACCATTTTTACAATATTCTAATTTAAGTTCATTTTTCCTGTAACTATAAAATACATCCCACATTTCAAAGACAATACACAAATTAATGTAAAATATCTCATTAACTTTTTCATCAATAACATGTATAAAAACTATTATTTTGTATATATTAGATAAAATAAAGCAAAATTAAATATCAATGTAATTTAATCACTTTGCTTTTACATTTTAAATGTGGTTCCTAGAAAGAGGATCTCTTTTGCACTGCTGGTGGGAATGCAAATGAGTGCAGCCACTCTGGAAAGTAGTACGGAGATTCCTTAAAAAATTAAAAATAGAACTACCCTAGGATACAGCAATTGCATTACTAGGTATTTATCCTGGGGTATGGATATGCTGTTTCAAAGGGACACATGCACCCCAATGTTTATAGCAGTGCTATCAACAATAGCCAAAGTATGGAAAGAGCCCAAATGTCCATCTATGGATGAATGGATAAAGAAGATGTGGTGTGTGTGTGTGTGTGTGTGTGTGTGTGTGATGGAGTATTACTTGGAAATCAAAAAGAATGAAATCTTGCCATTTGAAACTACATGGATGGATAGAAGGTATCATGCTAAACGAAATTAGTCAAAGAAAGACAGATATCATATGACTTCACTCATATGAGGACTTTAAGATACAAAACAGATGAACATAAGGGAAGGGAAGCAAAAATAATATAAAAACAGTAAGGGGCACAAAAACATAAAAAGCTTTTCAATATGAAGAACAAACATGGTTACTGGAGGGGTTGTGGGAGGGGGGATGAGTAAAGGGCATTAAGGAATCTACTCTTGAAATCATTGCTGCACTATATGCTAACTTGTATGTAAATTAAAAGAAATTAATAAAAAATTATGAAAAAAGTTTCCTAGAAAATTTTAAATTTTTTATTTGTCTGCAATTATGTTGCTAGTATATGGCATATTTCTATAAAGACTAAACTTACTTCCATTGGAGAAAGCTTTAGCTATTCTTCTAGTTTATTTTCTTTTGACTATTCTCCCACCAGCATTTTAAGGTTTTATCACTTTTCAGATCCCAGTTCTTTTCTCTTTTAAGTTTATTTATTTTGAGAGAGAAAAGAGAGAAGGCTTGCATATACAAGCAGTGGGAAGAGGCAGAGAGATAGAGAGGGAGAGAGAATCCCAAGAAGGCTTCATGCTATCAGCACAGAGCCCACTGTGGGGCTCCACGTCACAAACCCCAACATCATGACCAGAGCTGAAATCATGAGTCGAAGGTCAGATACTTAAATGACTGAGCCACCCAGGCTTCCCTCCTATCAGATCTGATTTCTAATTATAGCTCCTCAAAGTATTTTCCTTGGAGAGCCTAAATAAAATCTACCAGCTTCTTGGTTCCACCTTATTTACTCCTTATCATACTTCTTATTTCATTTAATTCTTTGCCTTGATAATAATAATTATTAATTACTATCACATATAAGTTAATTCAAGAGAGGAACATTGTCTCTATCATTATTTTCTATGCCCTGAGCTCCTCTCATAGTGACTGACAAATTGTAGATGTTCAATTTATATTCACCAGCTGATTGAGATACCAAATGATGTACTAGTTGATTGTCTATAATATTATTCTTTTAACTCCCATTTTTACCCACTCCAAACCTAGCAGTTTCCTGAAATTGGAAAAAGTCATTTGAGTTGGGGTTGCAGTAGAGAGAGTGTGAATCGAGGTGTGGAAAAAATAAACTAATATATTCATGTTTTTCAGTCTAGCTTTATTTTCCATTGCCATAGGGGAGCACAGACAATAGTTTGCTTGGCTTTTTAATTTCTCATAGATATTTTCTGTAATCTTGGGTACATATTAATCAGTCAATAAATTCATGTTGATTGTTTTTCATGAGCCTCAAGGAGCAGATGCAGCAATTCTTTAATTGAAACTGATTCAGTTAGAGCACATATAGATTCAGCTGTAGTCAGTTGCTCTACAAAGATTCCCATGGAAACCCACAGAAAGGGAGGCAAAAGAAGAAACAAAGATATTAAATCATTTTTGGCTTGCCACGTGATATCCATTTGAATGCCTTACTTTCTTGTTCTATATGAGAAATAGATATTTATCTTTCCTTTAAAATTTTGATCAATATTATATTTCCAATGTTAAATTCACAAATGTATTTGTTGTGAAAGCCCCTAATGAAAAGGTGGAGACATAGAGAAATATAGTTCAGAGGCTGATGAATGCATAGATTCCTCTGCTGGAGTCATCTTTTCCACAGGAAAAAAAATATATATATATGTATACACACACACAGACACACACACACACACAAACACACATTTGGTTTGGTGCTGGAAATTTGATAGTAAGAAGTTGATTTTTCTTAGGTTGCTTTATGGAGTGAAAGAAACTTATGTAGATGTTGAGATATGCCTTCCAGATTTCCCTTCAAGAAAGAACATGCTAGCTTCCAGGAGAGTGGTTATCCAAATGCCTCTAGTTGTTAGCTTGTTCATGGCCAGGCTCATCTTTCAAGCTGAGGTAACATTCTTCCTGGAATGGCTGCCAACCAATGATTGAACAAGGTTGTGGTGCAAGAGCCTCCCCATCTGCACCTGAGATGTTACTCCTTTATTCTAGAGCTCACTGTTGGGCAGATAGTGCCCTTGTTCAAATTTGGTCATTCCTTCTTCTTCCCTTTCTCTTTCACTGGTGATACTTCCCAATAAAAAAATTGAACTCTGACTCATTGTCTGCATCCTGGAAAGTTCAAACAGTAACACCTTGTGTTATCTGTAGTTAACATTCCAACACTTGATTTGTAGTTGCTGTCTACCAGTATATCATCTATGACGAACAACAAAAATAGCTGATATATTTTTCCTTCCTCTGCTTCCCGCTCCCATTCTTTCTTCCCTACTTTCTTCCTTCCTCCTCCTCTTTCTTTCTTTCTTTCTTTCTTTCTTTCTTTCTTTCTTTCTTTCTTCTTATTTTATTCAAAAAAATATTTACTTGACACTAGGGCTCAACATAAACAGTGGTAAAAAAAAAAGGTGATAATACATGATCTCTGCTCTAATAAATGTCTACTCACTGGGCTGTTCCTTATTTGGATTTATCAGTTCACTTGTTACTTAAATCTGGTAGCTTAGATTTGTTATTTCCATACATCTGCCTGAGGATGAGAATTACCCTCTAAAATTACATGTATCTACCTAAGTCTTGATTTGCTAAGTTAGAGAAATATGGAAATCTGGAGGAAAATGTTTTTGGTAATTTTTATGGATTTGGGAATTGTCAGAAGAAGTCATATAATCTAGACACACCCACTACTACTTAGAAATGGCATATTGTCATTTTAAGTCCAGTTCCTCTGTGTGGTTTAAAAAAAAATCCTCAATATGAGAACGTGAACATCTAAACTGATGAAATATTTTCCCTTATAGATATGCATGCATACAGCCAAAGAACAATATTATACTGTTCTATATTGCACAAAAATTCCAGAAAACAAATTAACTCTTTCTAGAAATGCATTTGCTCATTCAACTGTGAACTTTAAGTATAATAGAACTTTGCAGAAATAAAGCAGCTGCAGATGAATCTTGTTTCTTAGGAGAGGGAAGTTGGAGAGAAAAAATTGGTTGGATGATTTAAGTGGTTGTTGATTTCCCTAGCAGTTAAAGTAGGTCAAGGAAACACACACACACACACACACACACAAACACAAACACCACTCACAAATACACAAGGGATCAGGCTGTCTCTTTCATAAGAAATCTCAAGTATAGGTACAGCAGTTATGTACGGAGAAGGTAAATTGGACTGTTTGCTAGCAGCAATAAAAGAGCAACTATATAAGCAAGCCTGCTTTCCAGCACTAGCTGAAAGATTTCTTTGAGAATAATTAGACATGGCACTTGGCAAAGCAAACAATATTAACAATTAGGAATGTTTTCCACAAATAAAAACAATTTTCCCAAGGTTCGTGTGTGTGTGTGTGTGTGAACCCTAAACTCAGTCTGATTCATGGGAACATCCACTTTGTGGCACTGTTTTGTTTTTTTTTTTTAGTTGATTGTTTTATTTTGAGAGTGTGGGGAAGGAGTAGACAAAGAATTCTAAGCAGGCTCCACACTGTCAGTGGGGAGCCTGACACAACACGGGCTCAAACTCAAGAACAGTGAGATCACGAGCAGAGACCAAATCAAGTATTGGAAGCTTAACCGACTGAGCCATCCAGGCACCGCTGTGGCATGTTTTTATCAGTAATTGATAAATATTGTATGCTGCCCAGACAAGAGAGCTGAGGCATTTTGGAAGACATGAACCAAAGAAAAGGAGTGGTGATCTTTGTTTGTTTGTTTGTTCGTTTGTTTGCTTGTTTGTTTTTAGGAGGTTGCATTTGGGTAGAAGTCTCCTTTCCAAGTTATAAGATTCAAATTTTAATCAAACTATGATTTCAAAATTAATGATTTAAAAATTGTGAAATATTTTAGCTTGCGAAAACTACATTTCTTATTTGTGGCAATTATGTATAAAACCTGGGTTGTTGAACTATATAGATGCTGAACAAATATTTCTTCTTTACTGTGGAAAGTGAATTTCCTCTCAATTCAGTCCCCAATATCTTCTTGGGGTTAAAAACATCACAAAATTTCGTGCACCTGGGTGGCTCTGTTCGTTAAGTGTCTGACTTTGGCTCAGGTCACCATCTCACAGCTCATGAGTTAGAGCTCCATATTGGGCTCTGGGCTGACAACTCAGAGCCTGGAGCCTGCTTCAGAGTCTGTGTCTCCCTCTCTTCCCTCCTCTGCTCACATTCTTTCTTTCTCTGTCTCAAAAATAAATAAACATTAAAATAAAATTTAAAAACATCACACAGTTCAATATCACCAACAAAGTGGAACAGACTTCATATTGACACAAAGATGTATAGTATATAATACAAAACACTTAGAACTCAATTACTTATAAATTAATTTTATTAATACTAAAATTTTTGAATATACATTTATATATGCTATGATATATATACATTTATACATATTTTCACTGCACTCATTAGGTTGGAATTAATCTCTTCCACACTAGTCTCAGAAAATGATCTTTGTCCCTCTCTTTATGAAAATCTCTCTATAAATACTTCTTTTATAGGAAGGTAATATTTGGCAAGTGCTTATTATATGCCAGATATTGTGGTTGAGAGATGTAAAAGGGGAAATATTAGTTTAGAAGTACACATTTATATTTTTGCATATTTCAAAGCCAGAAGTTAAGGCAATAGAGCTAGATAGAAAAATTAACTTGAATTTGGAAAAAAATCTTGGGTTAGCAACAAAAGTTTTTTCGGGGAATTTGAAAGCTTCTAGGTGTTTGGTGATTCCATACATGTTCACTAACTTGGGGGAAAAAGACATCATATTTTAATGAGGCCAGGTTTTAAGAGGCACTCTGCTTACTTCAAGGAAAAGTTACAACCTTCACAAACCTTCTCAAGGAAGCTTAACTCTGATTAATATCCTAAAACAGTATACAATTTAGTGGTCAAACAGTCTCTGAAATCAGATTGGCTGATTTGGATCTCTGATCTGACACCACATTAGCTATGTGAGCTTGAGCAACATATTCTATCTTTTTGTTCTTTAGTTGCTTATTTCATTTGTACAAATGGGAACAATAGTATTTATTTCATGGAGCTATTTTGGAGTTGTTTTATGGCACAGTAAGCATGCAGTGAATGTTAATGTAAAAAGAGATGCTTTGAGAAATTTCCTTCAGTCCTCTGCCTGCATCTTTTATGCTTGTAAAGAGTTTGTTGCTCTAATTTTACAAGGAAAAGTTAGCTTGAATAAGACTTGGGGAAGTGCACACAGAGAAATACTTTTTGTTTTAAAATTAGAAATTAGTACTCGACTATCCGACCCAGAGCTGTAAAGAAAACACATGTCAGAATGCTCAGTGAAAAACATGAAAAGAGCCTAAATGTCAATCAACTGATGAATGGATCAAGAAGACGTGGTTTATCTATACAACAGAATACTACATGGCAATGAGAAAGAATGAAATCTGGCCGTATGTAGCAACATGGATACAGCTTGAGGGTGTTATGCTGAGTGAAATAAGTCAGGCAGAGAAGGACAAATACCATATGTTTGCACACATAGGAGAATTAGGAGGAACTTAACGAAGGACCATGGGGGGAGAAGAAGGGGAAAAGTAGTTGGGGAGTGGGAGGGAGGCAAACCATGAGAGACTCTTGAATGCTGAGAACAAACAGAGCAGATGGGGTGGGGGGAGGGGGAGGGAGTGGTGGGTATGGAGGAGGGCACTTGTGGGGATGAGGACTTGTGGGGATGAGGATGGGGGTGTTATATGGAAACCAACTTGACAATAAACTATTATTTAAAAAAAAAATGCTCAGTGAAGAAAGTGAGTCACTGGATTTCAATTGTGCATAGCAAAGATAAAAAAATCAAGAGAATGTCAGTGGTGCAGGGCATAGGAGCATTTGTAGAAAAGTTACAAACTCTTAAAGATGGTTGAAGCAATCAAAATAATATAGTGGGGACATTGAAATGTACACAGATAACTTTTTGTTTAAAGAGAGAGTGCCTTATAAAGAATAATAATATGATTAATAAAATTTACAGCTCATTTTTAAAACTACACACCAGAAGTGCCTACTTTATTTCAGATACAGATTTCTTCACTGGAACTGGTTAGACCTATTAGAAAACCTTAGGGCTAGAAGAAGGAAGAACTATGTTAATGATTCTTGGTGATGAGAAGGTGAGAAAATTCAGTAAGCTATTAACGAAAAATAATTTTAACCCCAGTTAAATTATCATAGGAAGTTCTATTTTCCCCTATAGGGCCAAATTTGTCTTTATTTTTGCAAGAAAGTTAGGAAAGAGCTCTTCTGTGGATCAGTGGGAAGATCTTCCCAGCAGCCCATCATGCTTTTCCGGCTAGAAAATGACAAGGTTATGGAAAACAACTTAATATATAGTAATCTTTGTGTGAAGAAGAAGAAGAAGAAGAAGAAGAAGAAGAAGAAGAAGAAGAAGAGGAAGGAGAGGAAGAAGAGGAAGAAGAGGAAGAAGAAGAAGTTGCCTGCACATATACTGCCTTTAAAAGAACTTTCAGGCTGTGGCACAGAAAAGCCAGGTGGGTGAGTCTGCATTATTTACCACTCTATAGGTATTTTAGGTGCTATGATTCAAGGAATAGAGCAAGACTCTTTAAACCAGTTTTCTTAGTGATGTATAAACCACCTTCCAAACCTAATATGGTCTCTCTAACTCTACTCCTTAAGTCACTCTTTGATATGTACAGCACCTGGCATTGTGGAAACAACATAGGATTTGGATATCTAAAGGCCTCAGATGGAACTCCAGCACTTACAATCCATTAACCTTAGAGATGAAGGCTTATTTTCTTCATCTCTAAAATATGAATAACATTTATCTTGTGGGATTGTTGAGAGGATCAAATAAGATTATGTTTTAAAGTTCCTGGTTCAGGGGCGCCTGGATGGCTTAGTCGATTAAGCATTCGATTTCTGTTCAGTTTGTGGTCTCATGAGTAGGTTTGTGAGTTCAAAACCCTGCATCAGGTTCTGTGCTGACAGCTCAGAGCCTGGATCCTACTTCAGATTCTGTTTCCCTCTCTCTCTGCCCTCTCCCTCCACTTGCACTCTCTCAAAAATAAACATTTAAAAAATTAAAAATATAAAGTTACTGGTTCAAACCATCTATTCAAAAATTGATAACTGCTATTTGAGGCATAGGTTTATTTTTCAGCTCTTATATTCTAGGCACAGATTGGCTGTAACTAGGAAGTGCCAATAAGGGCAGGCATGTTGCTTTGAAGTAAGAGAAGGAGGAATGAGAAAGTTTATACTAGAGAATGACTCAATCAAGTTATCCCTAGGCAATGGGACTCATGAGGGGATTTGAAACTGAATGTGAGGTGGATATACTCACTCAAATAATTAACACAACAAATATTCTTTAAGTATATACCTCGTAGCAGACAAGTGAGGCATTTTGAGATGGTCATAACATCAGCGGATTAGCGGTCCTAGTGAAATGTAAGGATTTGGGGAGGCAGGATTCGAGAGTGAGTAAAAAGGAAGTATTGGAAATAGGGACCAAAGCATAACTTCTTTGAAATTGAGACTATGGAGGGACTATAGTTACTGGAAACAGTACGATCTAGAGTAGGGTCAGCAACTTTGCTTAAAGGGAAGGGTAGTTGCTGGAGACCGAAACTGCCACAGGTCATCCCTGATGGAAAGGCCCAGGGAAGAGACTGCAATGCAGTCAGAAGAACCCTGGGAAGAATTCTTCTTCTCTACTTTCTCTGTACCTTTTCTCTCACTTCTGCTGTTAGTCTATTCTAGGGTTAATATGAAACCAGAATTGCCCAAAGTTCCCCCCTTCCTCCAAACCCCCTCAATCAGATGTTGTCTAATAAATATTGTATCAATTAGCAAAATTGGAGACAGTCCAGTATGCATTGGGTCTATAAGAGACCTAGAATTCATTTTCCTTGTATGAGTCTAATTGCCAGTAAGAATACATTTTTTGCCATAAGCAGAGACAAAAACAAGACTTACTAGTTGTGGAGGACTTTCTTGAAAAAGTGTTAGAGAAATATTTGCCTGCTGACCTCAAGCCTGTAAGGCAACTTATGGATTGTTCTGGTCAAAGAATGAGATTGGTAAATGCAGAGACCAAATTCTAGTTGATCCACGTAAAACATTTCCATACGTCATCTATGATAAATGTTGATATTATTCTTTCTTATTAAGGGGTTGTGAGAGTCTGTTACCTACAACTGCGGGTACAAGTATATCCTGTTTTTGCATGCCCACTGAATTTAAACAATTAAAGGGCACCGTGATCTCATGTATTCTGGCAATATACTTCACTTATCCTTAGATACTCTGTCATAAGTAGTAAAGAATATGTAAAAGTTTGTTATGACTACCTGGTTAAATTTTATTGGTTGAAGTGAAAATTACATACCGTGAAATCACTGTTGCTAAGAAAACTTAGAAATGTTAAGTCCTATGACTGTACTCAAAAAATGTAAATTGTTTAAGCATGATTGTTTGAATTTGCTATATAAAAACCCTAAGCTGAAAAATAAATTTGAGCAGTCCACCTGAAGAGGCTGGCTCCGTGTCTTCTTTCACCGACGCCAACCATCACTCTCCGGGCCAACCCTGGCTTGCAGAGGCTGGTCCCCTGCAGGTAGTAAACATTTTAAACTTTGTGGGCCAACAAGCAAAAGTGGAGATATAATGTTGACAATTACATAACCACTTCAAATATAATTATTTAAAAATGTAAATTCTATCCTTGGCTCATGGGCTTTACAAAACTAGGTACATGCTGGATTTGGCCCATGGGATGTACTTTGCTGACCCCTGATATAAAATATGATTATATGACTGTATGTTTGCAGTAAGGTGAAGATCAGATGGGTGAAAGAGGGGAGTTCAACAATCTGGGAGGCCAGGGTATTAGAGGCAGAAGAAAAAGTATCCTCTCCTAATAGGGATTCTGGGAAGACCAGTAGAAACAGTGATAACTTTCCAGGGACTATTTACTGCCATGAATGCCAGTTACCTTAACCTGGTAAGATTCAAGGAAGATGGACAATGGGAAACATTCAGAGAAGAGACCTGGAACAGGTCCTTAGCACAAGGAAGGCCCAACAAGTTCTGAAAGAACAGAGGCTGGTGGTCAGGGTTATGAAGTGAATCTTCCTAGCAGATGAATTTGACTCTGTGAGAAGACCCAAAATAGATGCTTCCTTCCATGGTGGGCTAGAATATGTTCTCCAAGATATCATATGAAGAAGTCCAACTGCGTTACAAGAGCAAAGGATTTGGTTGAATTACTGAAGATGAGTAAATACAAATTAGAAAAGTTCCTTATCTGCAATAGTCTCTTCAAATATTCTCTGCAAATTAGGAGTCCAATGACTAATCTCACCTTTATCTATCCCATTTTGGGACAAAAATATAATGGATGATTCATAGCATTTCTGTTTGTATCTCCTACATTTCCAAAGGACTTTCTTACTCCTGGGTTGTGGTAGTGGAAATCTCTTGCTAATTGCCGTGAATCTCCCCTTATAATTCCCATGATCCATGTATAATCTTCACCATGGTTCTTGCACATGACTCAGGGCTGCTCTTTTATGGTTCTCCTACAGCCCTGGGTGGGGTCTGATGATTGGTCAGAAACCTGGGGAAGCTGCTTTAGCCTCTGTCACAGCCCAGAGTAGGTGTCTCAGACTCAGCATGCAGTGTGGCATCTCTTTAGATGTGCTGCATGGCCTCTCTTCCTTTGCCCATCCCAGCAAGCCCTCCAATGTATTAATCTCTCCTTGTACCACTGCAAATGTGGTTCCTGTCACTGTGTCAAATCCTTTGGACTTTGTGACTTTTTTTTCTATTATTTCAACTGCTGGAAACATTTTGCTTGCTTTTCTTGCCAGGGGAGTGGCTCTTTTCTTAGGCATTGCTTCTTTCCAATGAGCATGCACCTATCATTACAACTACCCCCACCCTCTATTTTTGCTCCAGAGAAGTGATGCTCTTATCAGTGATCTATGTCTCAATGTCTGGTCTTCCAGACTTGAATTAGAGACCAAGAGTGGTATTTAGGTAGGGAGAAAAGTACTGTTTGGATAAAAGTAGATATTTTAAAAATACATAATGGTTTAGGGAAGAGATGATATATTTTTTTGCATGAAAGTGTATTAATTTAAAAACTAGAGAGTGTAATAGAAAATAACTTCAAATAAAAACTTCTATTTTTGTCACATTAAAACATAAACATATATGTGTATGTATTTTCATAATATATGTTAGCTACTTAAAAAAATTAAATGCTTATTTATTTTTGAAAGAGTGAGAGAGAGAGTGTGAGCAGGGAAGAGCAGAGAGAGAGAGAGAGAGACAAAGAATCTGAAGCAGGCTCCAAGCTTTCAGCATAGAGCCTGATGCAGGCCTCAAATCCATGAACTGTGAGATCATGACTTGTGCCAAAGTCAGACAGTAACAGACTGAGCCACCAAGTGCCCCATACTTTTTCATCAAAGAATGTAAATGCAAAACTGACACAACTTTCTAGTTACTAACATTAATATCTGGGCAATATTTGAAAAGAGACATCCATCACAGAGGGAGCTTTATAAACTTTATCCTTAAATTGGATCTTGGGCCCTATTGTGAAGCTAGGTGAGTTACATGTATTTGGTTAGTCATGACTGGCATTTGCACACAAAAGGGAATCTACTTCTTACTCTCTACTGTGACCCATTTAGGAGGAAAAAAGTTCAAGTTTATAAAGTAGATCCCAAAGTTATCTTCAAGAAATTCTCTGACCCATAACAAAACACTAATCTTTCTCAAGGTACAGCCTTCTTATTATTATGGCAGAAGAGTTACAGTAATATCATTTTCTCTGACCCTTTGTAGCCAACATTCTTGTTTGTTTTAGGGGAGATCTGTCTGAGCTGCCAATTTTTGGAATAGATCTAGTTTAGAGAGATGAGGAACCCTTTGATATGCTTTTGTACATTGTAGTCTCAATAAATGATTTTAGGAAAGAAAATGAGTGATGAACAAATGATGGAAATCCTGCTGTTGATACATTACTATGTAAGAATAGAGACAGCAATTTAGAAAAGTGTATTGATTTCTAATAGGAGAAAATGTGCCAGAACTGACCTACTTAAGAAAGGACTATTATATCCCATAGTCAATCAATGCTCCATGTACTTTCCCATATGTAGTGCTCAAGAAGATAAATGGCTTAAATAACTCCTTACTAGTTGCCCACTGGAAAACAAATCCACTTGTCTTATTCTAGTGGAAGGGCTCAGTGTAAGGATTTAAGGACATGTAGAAGAAAGAGGTTTAACTTCTTATCAGCCAATTTAACTAGAAAAACCAAACCTAATGTCCCTAGAAATATACAATTTGACATATTTGTTTCACATATTTGTATATTTATTTTCTGTATATAATTTTATTTGGAGGGTTCATTCTATTTGACAGCTCCTACAGGTCATAGGCACCTAACATTCATGCTCACTGAAAGCATGCGTTTTATTGCAGAGAACATAGCTGTCACTGACTTACCCAAAACTCCATTTTAATTTGTTCAGATGAGAAAGACAAATTGAGCTGCAGGTGGTTGTTTTTTTTTTTTTTTTTTTTTTGATCATATTTAAGGGGAAAAAAAAACACTTGTATTTAACCTGCAGGGAGACTAACAACTCAGAATTCATAATCTTTTTTTAGAAGACTGAAAATATTGTAGCTTTCAACCTACAGATTACCTTATATTTTAAGACTTTATTGAGCCAGACTCTGTCTAGCATCCAGGCTCCTCAAACACAGTGAGGCAGGAGAATGGTCCCAGGGGAGCCATAATGTGATTGTCTGCCCATAGTGCACTCACAAAGCTCAAAGCAAACGATGCATTTGGCAATTGCAGGCAGGTCCCAACCAACAAACAGATTCTTCTCCAAAACCTATTTATTTATTTATTTATTTATTTATTTATTTATTTATTCGGAGTCAGTTATTTGGAACCCAAATATGTCATTTCATATAAGCAATGTAACCAGAGATAGTTTGGCTTTCAGGAAAGCCCATACAATCCAATTATCATATAATTCAGTATAAGTACTGAACTGCTACAATAGGCTACAGAACTTTTACACTCAGACTCTTGCTAAATATTGGGCAGTGAGATTACCTCATTCTAACTGAATAGGGATATCTCTGATCTTAGGATGCTTCCTGTGATCTAAATCCTTTGGGATGACTTGTTTTCTGTTCTAGTACAAGCCTATATATATATATAACAACTATTACCAATTTGGCAAATATCTGTATCTGATTAATTAGATCAATGTAGTAAAACTATTGGTGTAATTCTGGGCACAAAGTAAGTTTATTTAGCCTGAAAAGATCTAATTTGGCTTATCATATAGCCAAGTTCTTAACTGCTTCTTATGTTTATATTTGGCATATTTAGCAATTAGAATAAACAGTTCTGCCTAAAGTATTGTTTAGCAGTTTATGTCTTTAAATCAACCACAATAGGAGTAGTCACCTAATCACATGAAAGTAACTTATTTGTCATGATGTATTAGGTACTGCAGAAAGTTGAGATCATTTATTTTTGACTCTTTAATTTTCCCTTTGAAAAATAAATCAGCTTAATTCTGACACAACATGAATTTCCATTTATTCAGTTTTAAGAGAAAGTCCAGAAATCTTTCTTATTTCTTATTTATGGTATCCATTGTGCAAGCTATTCTCATCCCCATATTCCTCACTGGCCATTAAATGCTCTGTTTCTGAGTGTTGTTTCCAAAATACCTCTATCTTTTACTAAATTATTAAATAATTCCCATTGAAACATTTTCCCTTAGGATAGCCAAAAAGGAGCAATATTAGGCATACTAAGGCACAGAATTCTTTGTTTCTCTTGCCAAATGGTTTATTAATATGTTCCACTTAGTATAATATTGGAATTCACCCAAAATTGTGAATTTGGAAGGATCTTTTCTTGGAACAAAATTGGAGAATAGTCCATTTTCTTTTGTTTCAAAGCTAAATTTATTTACCTATAAAAATTTTTAAATCCATTAAATAAACATTAATGTGTATATTTTAAGCCACTAAAGGATTGCATTTCTATTGGTATTAATTAGATAATTTGTGATTTAGAAATAATTGTTAAAATTAATAATAACATGTATTTAAGAATGTTCTATATTAAGTAGGGAGAATATATTTTGAAATAAAATGACTGTGAAGATACTTTAAATTATTACTCAAATAACCTATAACTTCCACTAAACACCTTAAATTTTAACTCTTTCATTTAAAATTTTCATTTTCTCTCTTTTTATAACTAACATGAGTGTAAATTAATTTAAATTTCTTCCGGAATTTTACAACATTCTTTCAGAAGAACAAACTAGAGATTTAGTCCCAGAATAACTTAAATATAGGTACTGGAATGCTATGTTAACTAAGATCAATGAGCAAATAAGATAAAGATTTTTTTTCAATGAAGTTAAGGGAGGTATTTGTTATAAATGTAAATGCCTTGTCTCCCAAACCTAACGTGGGAAGTAACTAACTCCCAAAGTTTTAATAAATGTATATACAGTAAAACCTTGATTTGTAAGCATAATTCATTCCAAAAACATGCTTGTAATCCAAAGCACTCATACATCAAAGCGAATTTTGAGAACCATTGGCTCAGCTGTGATTGTGTGACACTGGCACAACATACTACTCATATTGCAAGACATCACTTGTTTATCAAGTTAAAAATTATTAGAAATATTTGCTTATCTTACAGAACACTCACAGAACAAGTTACTCACAGTCTAAGGTTTTATTGTAAATACTTGTATGATAAACTCTGAGGAAAATTCCTTACCTTCAATGAACATTTTTTTACAAGACACACAAGTACTTATAATTTAGAAAAGATAAATTTGAAAGGATTATTTTTCACCATTAATTTCATAAAACACTAGAGTGTATTAGTTAACTATTGGGGAAAATCAGTTTCCAAGGTTACTTATATGGCAGTTGGCATATGGAAGTTGGCCAGTTCCTCACTGGCTATCGGACAGAGAACCTCAATTCCTCAGAGGCTTCCCTGAGTTTCATTCCATGTGGACCTCTCCCTTGGACAGCTCACAATATGACAACTGGCTTCATCAGAGAGAGAAAACCAGCGGAATGACAGTGTGGGAAAGATAAGTCACAGACTTATGTAACCCCATTTTGGAAGCAACATCCCTCCACTTTTGCCATCTTCTACTAGCTATGAGCAAATCATTAGATCCAGCCCACATTCAAGGGCATGGAATTACAGAAACACATGAACACCAGGAAGCGGTTACTATTGTGAGCTATTTCAGAAGCTGCCTGATGAAGGATAGTACAAAGCTTTCTTTATACAAACTGAGACACAGAAAACTAAATAAATTTTTCCAACATCTACATTTACCAAAGGCCATCAATAATAATAATTGTTAACCTTTATTGATTTCTTTATATGCTTGCATTTATTGCTATGTGCCTCTATTCATTATTTCATTTAATCCTATCAAACATTTTTGGGAAAAAAATCATATTTCAACCCACTTTACAAATTAAGAAACTGAAACTCAGAAGGATTTGCTCAAATAATATAGCCTCTTGGTTGTGGGGCTAAGACTTCATTCCTTGCATCCTGACCTCAAATCCTATGCTTCAAGGAACAATATCATACTGAAATGGCTACATGAGCTAAGTCTTAAGTCAATGTCAAACAGCTACCAAGGAAATAGTCTGTTTCCTACCTGTATTTTCTTTCATACATCTCCATATCAGAATTTAGTCTAGTATTAAAACCAAGAAAATATTGTTCTACTTTCAAAAAACTAAGGCACTGATTTCATTTTACACTTGCAAGATAGATATTATTGCTTTTGCTTTTTTGGGGCATGATTTTAGAGTAAAAAACAGATGATTCTTTGAGAGTGCATTGTTTTGAAGGCAATGAAGCCATATGTATCAAGAACCCTAAATATTTGTTTTTCAGCTTCACAAGTTCACATCTAGAGAATAAATATAAGTCCATGTGTGAATACCTACAAAACACACTATATGAGATTCTAATGGTAGTATAGGCTATGATGAAATAAAAAATTCCAAACTTTGAGGGGGTTGGGGATATTAAGAAGTTATGATAGGCTACTGATAGCCATTTTAAAGCACATTGTATAGGGGTGCTTGGGTGGCTCAGTCAGTTGAGCATCTAACTTCAGCTTGGATCATGATCTTGCAGTTCATGAGTTCAAGTCCCTCACTGGGCTCTGTGCTGACAGCTCAGAGCCTGGAGCCTCCTTAGGATTCTGTGTCTCCCTCTTTCAGGCCCTCACCTGCTCTCTCTCTCTTTCTCTCTCTCTCTCTCAAAAAATAAAAATATTTTAAAAAACATTTTAAATAAAGGATATTGTGGAAAAAATTGTTAGAAAAGCCTCATGCATTAGCCAAAAAAATCATCACACAACATTTAAATGAAACATAAACTCACCTATGAAAGGAAAATTGATAGTGAAACAGAGCAAAAAAATTTACAAAACTGTTCTATGGAAGTCGCTTATGAATTATGAGAACAAAAGTTTTATTCTTCTACTTTTGTCCTTTACTGATAATTATTATTTTAAAAACAAGAGAATAAAACCAATCAGAGAAGCTTAAAATATAGTCCCAGAAAAATGGACAAATTTCTCTTTTTTTTTTGGTCATATAAATGCCATCCTTTTTGTATCCTGTCAAGATCATATCCATATCAACCTCTCTCTCTCTCTCTCTCTCTCTCTCTCTCTCTATCGAGAGGGGTGGCAGGGGTTGGGGGGAGACAGAGGATCTGCAGCAGGCTCTGCATTGAGAGCACACAGCCCCATGGAGGACTTGAACTCACAAACCAGAAGATCATGATCTGAGTCAAAGTCATACTTTTAACCAACTGAACCACCTAAGCACCCCTAAGAAATAACTATTTTAAATTGACTTGGCTATCCATCATTCCTACTAGACAGACAGACAGAGAGTATCTTAAGGGTAAATATTCCATCCTATGAATCCTCAGTGCATGGCATAATGCCCAGCATAAAATAGGTGCTTAAGGAATGTTTCTTGAAAGAATGAAAGTTCAATAAGTCTGCCTGGTTGATTCTTTTGCTTATCATCCCATCTGTTGTACTGACATTTTATTTTATTAATATTTATGTATGACAGAACTCAACCCAAATATTTTTGGGAAAAATAATGAATAAAACTGTTTTAATTTTTAATGTAGATTTTTATGGAGAAAAGAGCCTAAGACTATAGTCTAGTCCTCCCAATTCTGAACAACTATAGTAGTTTCAATAGTAGATTTTGGAGTATTGTGGCATAAAGAATTAGGTCTGATTCATCATTCATTTTCCTTACTCAAGGACTCAACCCAGTTTCTGCCACAAATAAGCACTTACAAATGTAGCAAATGGGACTGCTGAATGAGTAAATTGTCTGAGAAGAGCTGGATTCAATTCTTGTCTTTAAAAAAATTACTTTTACTTGCATTTTATATTTGTAGGGAACTATAAAAATGTAAACAAGAAAATTATGCCAATGTATAGTTAAGTCCTGAGGAAATAGAAATAAAAAAGGAACTTTGTTGGAAAATTCTAATGTTAGAAAAAGGAAATGATTTTTTTCTTATAACATTGATATTTCCAATGTTAACAATCTCTCATAATTTCTAACAGAAAAGAAATCAAGGGAGAAAAATAACCCTGGAAACTGAAAGAAAGAAAGAAAGAAAGAGAAAGAAAGAAAGAAAGAAAGAAAGAAAGAAAGAAAGAAAGAAAGAAAGAAAGAAAGAAAGGAAGGAAGGAAGGAAGGAAGGAAAAGAAATCAAGGGGTGCCTAGGTGGCTCAGTCAGTTAAGCATCCAACTTTTGATTTTAGCTCAGGTCATGATCTTGATTTTAGCTCGGATTTGTGGAATCAGGCCCAGGATTGGGCTCTGTGCTGACAGAGCAGAGTGTGCTTGGGATTCTCTCTCTCTCCCTCTCTCTCTACACCTCTCCTGCTCATGTTCTCTCTCTCTCAAAATAAATAAATAAGCATTAAACAAAGAAATCTGTATGCTAAAGTGCAAATAATTAGCTACATTTCTTCACACAACTGTTATTCAACTTTAGCAAACATCGGAATCACAGATAAGGCTGGTTAAAGTAGATTTCTGGCCCCACACCCAGACTTTCTGCTTCATTATCCCTGATGTGGTAACTAGAATTTGAATTGCCCAGGCATATTATACTTTAGGAACCACTAATGAATACAGTTTACAAAAGAAATAATAAAATCCACATTGCTTTGCTTATTCACACATAGCATATCTTTTAAGTCTGATATAGAGACATCCAGAGTTTGAAGGAGAAAAAAAGATTAAAGGTAACAGGAGAAAATTAAGACCGAAAGCTTTGTAGGGTCTGAAGCTGGAAAAACAGCCGAATAAAATAAAAAGCATATCTGAATTACATTGTTGAATGTATTCAAAGTTTTCTTTTTCCTCTGGATTGGTTCCTTTTAGGAACTATCATTTTTACAAAAATCTCCTTTTTCATCTCTTTCACATTATTGTACTGTCAAAAATTGAGCATGCTTGCTTTTACAGGGAAGGTTGTGCTCTCTTTTAAAATAAGCTTAGTAATTTAAAGGATCAGCAAACAGACAGCTGCAATTTCTCATTAACATAAAAGAACAGACTGGTTTGAACCTATACTTCCTTAACTGTGTTTTGGGTTCTGTATTTTTCCAAGATTAAGGGAGCTCTGAACATTTTCATATAAAACTTCCCACGCCCCATTACTTGAAGGTGACACTTCCCAGAACATTCTCTGTTCATATGTGTAAAATATTTAGCAGACTTGTGCAATGTGATTTAGCAACACTTGGTGAATGTACAATTTAAAGCTAGCTCTCTTTTACCTTTAAGATTATACAGTACCATCTTTATAAATTATGAATCAGGTGGTTGACTACATTTGAAGAAGCTTACAGATTGCCATGGTTTGTGAAATGAGTTTAGAGGGACCACGTAAATGTAATGGAATTTGGAAGGGAGTTGAAAAAATTAAATTAATTTTCAACTCTTCCGAGAGAGACCTGAGAGTGAAAAGAGGAGAAAGACAAAAGCCAAAATTCTCATGAATAAGCCAACCTCAGGAGAAAAAGGAAGGACCAGGGGGAAATTTACTCAGTAACTATACTAAGTATCAATATAACTTATATAGTTAAAATGTTATTAATGTAACAATTGCTAGAGCAATTGTTTAAACAATATGTTCACTAAACATTAAAATAGTATTTTTGTTACTTTTTGTCTGCTGTAACATTCTATAATTTCATAATCTTATAAAATCAGTTCAATTTAAAATCTTGGTTATGCTCCTCTAGCCAGACTTATCAAAAAGAAAAGACAGAGCAACCAAATAGACAAAATTATGAATGAAAATGGACTTATTACAACGAACCCCTCAGAAATACAGGCAATTATCAGGGAATACTATGAAAAATTATATGTCAACAAATTGGACAACTTAGAAGAAATGGATAAATTCCTAAACATACACTCACTACAAAATTTCACATGGGAAGAAATAGAAAACCTGCACAGACCCATAACGAGTGAAGAAATCGAATCAGTGATCAAAAATCTCCCAACAAATAAGAGCCCTGGACCTGATGGCTTCCCTGGGGAATTCTACCAGACATTTAAAACAGAATTAATCCCAATTCTTCTCAAGCTATTCCAAAAAATAGAAGTCGAAGGAAAACTCCTGGACTCATTTTATGAAGCCAGCATCACTCTGATTCCCAAGCCAGACAGAGATCCAGCAAAAAAAGAGAACTACAGGCCAATATCCTTGATGAATACGGATGCAAAAATCCTCAACAAGATCCTTGCAAATCGAATCCAGCAGCATATCAAAAGAATCATCCACCAAGATCAAGTGGGATTCATTCCTGGGTTACAGGGCTGGTTCAACATTCGCAAATCAATCAATGTGATCCATCATATCAATAAAAGAAAAGATAAAAACCATATGATCCTGTCAATAGATGCAGAAAAAGCATTTGACAAAATACAGCATCCCTTCTTAATAAAGACTCTCGAGAAAGTTGGGATAGAAGGAACCTACTTAAACATCATCAAAGCCATCTATGAGAAGCCTTCAGCTAACATCATCCTCAACGGGGAAAAACTGAGAGCTTTCCCCCTGAGATCAGGAACACGACAGGGATGTCCACTCTCACCACTGTTGTTTAACATAGTGCTGGAAGTCCTAGCATCAGCCATCAGACAACAAAAGGAAATCAAAGGCATCAGAATTGGCAAAGAGGAAGTCAAACTTTCACTCTTCGCAGATGACATGATACTCTACATAGAAAACCCGACAGACTCCACCAGAAGCCTACTAGAACTGATCCAAGAATTCAGCCAAGTTGCAGGGTACAAAATCAACGTACAGAAATCGGTTGCATTTTTATACACCAATAATGAAGCAACAGAAAGAGAAATCAAGAAACTGATCCCATTCACAATTGCACAAAAAACCATAAAATACCTCGGAATAAACCTAACCAAGGATACAAGAGATCTGTATGATGAAAACTATAGAAAACTTATGAAGGAAATTGAAGAAGACACAAAGAAATGGAAAAACATTCCATGCTCATGGATAGGAAGAATAAATATAGTTAAGATGTCATTACTACCTAAAGCACTCTACACATTCAATGCAATTCCAATCAAAATTGCACCAGCATACTTCTCAAAACTAGAACAAACTATCCAAAAATTTGTATGGAACCACAAAAGACCCCGAATAGCCAAAGTAATACTGAAAAATAAAACCAAAACGGGAGGTATCACCATCCCAGACTTCAGCCTCTACTACAAAGCTGTCATCCTCAAGACAGTATGGTATTGGCACAAAAACAGACACATAGACCAATGGAACAGAATTGAGAACTCAGAAGTGGACCCAAAAGTATACAGCCAACTGATCTTTGACAAAGCAGGAAAGAATATCCAATGGAAAAAAGACAGCCTTTTTAACAGATGGTGTTGGGAGAACTGGACAGCAACATGCAGAAGAATGAAACTAGATCATTTTCTCACACCATGCACAAAAATCAACTCAAAATGGATAAAGGACCTGAACGTGAGACAGGAAACTATCAACACCCTAGAGGAGAAAGCAGGAAACAACCTCCTTGACCTCCACCGCAGCAACTTCTTACTTGACACATCCCCAAAAGCAAGGGAATCAAGAGCAAAAATAAACTGTTGGGACCTCATCAAGATTAAAAGCTTCTGCACAGCCAAGGAAACAACCCAGAAAATTAATAGGCAACCAACGGAATGGGAAAAGATAGTTGCAAATGACATATCAGATAAAGGGTTAATATCCAGAATCTATAAGGAACTCACCAAACTACACGCCCGAAAAACAAACAACCCAGTGAAGAAATGGGCAGAAGACATGAACAGACACTTCTCCAAAGAGGACATCCAGATGGCCAACAGACACATGAAACGATGCTCAGCATCCCTCCTCATCAGGGAAATACAAATCAAAACCACACTGAGATACCACCTCACGCCAGTCAGAGTGGCTAAAATGAGCAAATCAGAGAACTCTAGATGCTGGCGAGGATGTGGAGAAACGGGCACCCTCCTACACTGTTGGTGGGAATGTAAACTGGTACAGCCCCTCTGGAAAACAGTGTGGAGGTTCCTCAGGAAACTAACAATAGAACTCCCTTATGACCCAGCAATAGCACTGCTAGGAATTTACCCAAGGGATACAGAAATGCTGAGGCATAGGAGCACATGTACCCCAATGTTCATAGCAGCACTCTCCACAATAGCTAAAACATGGAAAGAGCCTAAGTGTCCATCAACAGATGAATGGATCAAGAAGATGTGGTTTATCTATACCATGGAATACTACATGGCAATGAGAAACAATGAAATCTGGCCATGTGTAGCAACATGGATGGACCTTGAGGGTGTTATGCTGAGCGAAATAAGTCAGGCAGATAAGGACAAATATCCTATGTTTGCACGTATAGGAGGATTAGGAGGAACTTAACTAAGGACCATGGGGGAGAAGAAGGGGGGAAGTGGTGGGGGAAAGGGAGAGAGGCAAACCATGAGAGACTCTTGAATGCTGAGAAACAAACTGATGACCGATGGATGTGGGGGAGAGGGGGGAGATGGGCATGGAGGAGTGCACTTGTGGCGTTGGGCACTGGGTGTTATATGGTAACCAATTTGACAATAAACTGTTTGTAAAAAAAAAATAATAAAATAAAATCTTGGTTATGCTAATGAATAACAATGACTCAGTCTACTTGCAGGTTTTTCAGTGATGACATTTGAATGCCAACAAAATTCTCTAAGTTTTCAGAAAAAAAAGCTACTACCCACTGGAAGCTATGATTTCAGTGTTATATATATATATTTACATATATATATAGCCAGTGTGTGTGTATATATATATATATATATAGCTATAACATATATATATAGTTATTGTTATATATAGTGTTATATATATATTGCCATATATATGGCAAATAATATTTTAATGTCCAATTTTCTCTTGTGAGGGACTTATTAGGGATATACCAAGACATTTTATAAATCCTAGTAACTACTCCTTTCAGTAATGATTAATGGAATAAAATATGAAACCTAGGTTTACGTGCAATGAATTTTTTGTGCATGAAAACTAGAGACAAAAGAATGAAGATACCAGTATTTATGATGTTAGCAAAGAAGATATGAATATATTTTCCCTTCCGTTTTACCTTCTATTGATATTTAAAATTTGTGTATAGAAAATGGTCAGTGGGGCGACTGGGTGGCTCTGTCAGATAAACGTCCAGGGAGCCTGCTTAAGATTCTCTCTCTCTCTCTCTCTCTCTCTCTCTCTGTCTCTCTCCCTCTCTCTTTCTCTCTCTCTCTCTCTCTCTCTTTCTCTCACCCTCTGCCATTTTACCCCTGCCCCCTCAAAAAGAAAAAAAGAAAAGAAAAAGAAAATAGTCAGGATCTCATGATAAATGATGTTAAAGAAGCCTCAAGTTTTTTCAATTTACTTAGGATATTCTCGCTTGTATAAAGTGTGACTCTTGTAGGCAAAAATTGTGTTTTCACCATCAGAGAAAGCATAGATTGCCCTTTATAGATGAATTCTTTTAATCAAAATCAAACGTGAATAAGAAATCCAAGTTATTGATTTAAAATTAGGATTATAACTGATATGTACAACTTGAAAATCTTGTTAGCACAAACAGTGAATTCTCTCCCTGTAGGCACTGGAAGTAAAATTATAAAAGAAGTTTGGAGATGAGCATGGATCAAGGGTGATTCAAATACTTAATGACATGAAGCAATGACAAATGTATTCATTTTCTTAATAGCTATTACCAAGCCTCTTGTGCCCTCTTATAAAACTATCTTTATTGAATCTCATGTCACCCAGACCTCATTCTTGTTACTGACTGACCTCCCATAAGCTCATTCCTTCATAGTCCTTGAGGATTCTGGCCTCTGGCTTATAAACTTTTCCACCATTAATTCCACTATCTTCCTGGACGATTTTAGAGTGTGTGGGAAAATAAACATTCACACCTTAACTTGGACCACTGTGACTTTCTGAACCCCAATGAACTTTTCACCTTCTGTACTCCTGCATTACTAAATTGTTTCATTAACCAGAGTCACAGAATCCATTAAACTTATGAAATCTAAATTTTTATAGCCTTCTTTTTCTTTTCTTTCATTTTTTTTCTTGAGAATGAGAGAGAGAGAAATGGGGGGAGGAGGGCAGATGGAGAGAGAGAAACTTAAGCAGGCTCCACATCAGCATGGAAGTGTAGGTGAGGCTCCATCTTTCACAACCATGAGATCATAACCTGAGCTGAAGTCAAGTTGGGTGCTTAACCCTCTGAGGTACCCAGGCACCCCAATACAGCACATTTTTAAAGCCATGACATTCTACACTTCCAGGATTTTCATTCTCTTAATTATAACTTTTCTACAACCTCAACCGTATTTATACCATTTGCTAGAAATTTTCCCCTAACCTAAATTGTCTTTTTAAAAATTAGTTTTAAACAATATAAGCATGATGACCATTTATCCTGGTTTAACTGGAGGCAGATTCAATTTATTCTTGTTTTCCTAGCATCCTGTCTTCTTAAATATGTCCTAGTTGGGATGATAAATTATACTGTCACCTGTCACCCAACCATGAAACATGCAATCCCCTTCTCCCTATTCTGAATATTTTTACTTCATTATTATTCCACAATAACTGCTTTGAACTGATGTATCCACAGGATTTAGCCACTCCTTCACCTTAGCCTCTGAGTGTGTCTGGAGAAAATGTTCCAGCATTACATATTGAAGCCAATATAAATTCCTGTTCTCTCATTTCATATGGAAACTTAACACTACCCATGAATCCTCTGAAAACATCTCTTAGCCAGATTCTTCTTCAAGTGTCTTAAGTGCTTCTTTCTGACTTTGAATTTCAAACTCCCTACCTACAAAGCCACTGCTTCAACCTCAGGCAAACTTTGTTTTCTACCACATTAGTACAGTAAAACCAGTAGGTTTCTGTGTCTTTCCTGATGTTTACAAAATGAGTAGCCATTCATTTATTCACTTTCCTACTTCTTTCCCTTATCAGTGGAAGTGGTATGCTTTCACCTATGCACAGTAATCCCTGCACATGGGCTTTGATTTCCATCCTACCCACATTTCCAATATGCTGTTCCATCAATCAACAGTTTTCCTTCATTATAAACATTTGTTTTATTAGATTTTTATCCCAAATACATGCATTCAACAAAGTCTGTTCAACATTTAAAATTTTTTAGTATTCAACACTCTGTATTAAAAACAAATTTCCTTAAATCACATTTTCTCCATTAGGTGACTTCTTTGTCATACTAAGAGGAGGCTTAAAAATGATGGGCATGGAGGAGGGCACTTGTGGGAATGAGCACTGGGTGTTATATGGAAACCAACTTGACAATAAACTATTAAAAAATTATTAATTATCTCTGTGTCTACTTGATCACCCTCCAATTATACATTAGTCCACTATCTTCTGGCTCCAGCCCTCACCACTCAATAGAGATCACCCTCTCCATCATGGTGTTTGAATTATCTTCTCCAAAATCTCACATTCATTTACTTCCTTAAAATATTCACTTCTGTTTTTCTCCAACATCTCTGGCTTCCATTCAGATACTTTCACTAGCATTTTTTTTTCTACTCACCTATTTCATAGCCATGTTCACCAGGGCCCAACAATGAGGCTGTCCTTTTTCCCATTTATCCATTGCCCCTGCATACCTCATCAAAACTGATGCTGATTGCTTGAATGCTTATTTTAATCACCTTCATACAGGTTATGAACCAACATTAGAAGTCGTGTCTATTTCTAAGAGTAACAAGGTGCATCAGCAACTCATGTTTGACTTCAGTCCTTTCCAGAACACTTCTCCACCACTCAGTGCTCATTTTGTCAAATGACTTCAGCTATTAATAGTTGACCCAAGAGAGTTAGCTTGTTCCAAATAAGAATACTTTACCCTGAATTCTTTTAACTGTGATTTCTGTGCATATAATTTATATATACAGAAGTAAATATGCATGTAACCTCCATAAACAGCAATTAATCTTCATGAGCATAACTAACATCAGGAACTTTAGGGGTAAGCTTTATGGCAGATTAACATATGGCTACAAAACTGATAAGATTGAAAATATCAGTAACACTTTATTATCTTATAATTTACTCAAAATGAGTTTTAGGAAAGTAGGTCTTATCTATGGTTTTTAATAGTATGTGGCATGTAAGGATGCCTTGTCCACACAGCATAGGCAGGAGGATGATCCACTAAAGCGTTAAAATATCCATCCATGACCCTACAATTGTTCAAAGTACAGAATTAAGCAATGTGAAGATTTGTTTATAACATAATGATGATAATCATATAAAATGCATTAACATATTAGTGGATTCATTAGTGGATTCTTCTTCATGAAGAAGAAATGCCATAAGAAAGTCTATGTATATTAGTTACATTGGCATACTGACACATTTATCTCCAGAACTTAAAGAATTGAAGTCTAGGGAGAGGGCAAGATGGCGGAGAAGTAAGGAGCTCCGTACTTGCACTCGCGCCCATACATCACACAGAAAAGATCCGAAGACATTGGAAACCTTACAAAACCTGAGAGATTGGGAGAAAAAAGACGCAGAATCCACTGAGAGAGCCTTCTAACGTGAGTGCGAACCGGGGAAGATAAAATCGGGCCGGGATCGGAGACTCCAGGGTGGGAGGCGATCCCCCTCTACCCTCTACGGGGAGTGAGAGGGGAAAAGGAGAGAGTCCGAAACAGAGAAACCTCCGCACGGGGGAGAAAAACCTCCGTTGGAAAGACCGTACTTGCCAAATACCTGCACACCAGGTCCCCTCGCGCCAACTGGTCCTGGAGGGGGCTGAGCAAACAAACTGCTTCTTTGTGCTGCTCCTGGAGGCTAGACTTCGGAGTGGTGGCGCGCCTGCCGCCATTGAAGCTCCCGGGCGGCTGGGGCCCCTGGAAGAGACGCGCAGACACCGGGCGTCCGCGCCCCTGGCTGGCTGGGACTCCAGAGGGAAGGCAAGGAACTAAAAACTGGGAAATTAGCCTGTGAGTTCGTGTTTCGGGTGACGAGCCATAGAGGGACCCGGTTTTCCTCACACCAGCGGGCTCGGGCTCAGAACACCCTGCGGGCAAGCCCCC
>NW_024081556.1:0-61706 GCF_003009895.1 Hyaena hyaena | reverse complement strand
AGGGGAGAAAGAAAAAAAAAAAAAAAAAAAAAAAAAAAAAAAAAAAAAAAAAAAAAAAAAAAAAAAAAAAAAAAAAAAAAAAAAAAAAAAAAAAAAAAAAAAGAATTGAAGTCTAGGTATCCCAAGATTCATGTACCTCAGTTTGAGGGTTACAACTTTCAGGATTATTCTCTTCTAAAATATCCAGATATCTTATAGTAAATGACTTAATATTTATCTTAGACATTGATATGCTGTGGAGAAGGAGCAAAAATTAGAATATTTATCAGAAACCTTCTCTTCACATGTCTTATTTTGTCCCTTGCAAAAATAGCACAGCAGAGAAAGCATTCATTTTAATTTTGAGCACCTAATAAGCTTTGCTTTTTCAAGCCTTGAACTATTTTTCATATTTTACTATAAAAATACCCCTATTTATCTTAGCCTCTGAGCACTTCTACATGGAAAATACATAAATCATCTGAGAACAAATCAAACAACTGCAGCCCAGCAGAGACTCAAAGAAATAAAAGCATCATTTTAAAGACCAACACACACTGGAAGTGGAATGAAACAAAGACTGCTTGCTTTCAGCAAAACTGAGTTATATGTGAAGGGATCATACTCTAATGGCAATAGAAGGTTTTATCTATTCTGAAGGAGAATAGGAATCAATGTATTCTACAATACTTTGGAGATCACATTCTGACTGGGATTCAAAAAGTAGCTGATGGACAGGAGGGTGGCCTGAAGTAGATAACACTAGCTCTTGATAAGAGGTTAAGACAATCCTTTACTTTAGTATCAAGTGTATTGTGCCTTTTTCCCCCGGAATTAGTTAAAGGTCTTATAAATTAATTGTCTAGATTTTCTTTTCTGCCTTAAAATCTTTACCGGAAAAGGAACCATCAAGACAGAGATATAAATAAAGAGTTATGAATATTATAAGTATATATCTTTAACATATTATAATATCAAAAATATTAGCTGGGGTAAACATGAACTTGTAGCACATCACATTCTTTCTCCAAGATATCAAAAAACACCCAGAGAGCTTTCATTCTCACTATCTTTTCGGCTGTGATTTTCTACCTGTTTGTGATTCTTTGTTCTGACTTCTTGCTCTTCCTTTACCTAAAGCTTAAATTTGACCTCAACTGTGCAACATTCTCTTCTTAATCAGTCCCACGAGTGAGTCCCCAAACCACCCAAATTTGTATCCTCTAAATGTTAATTAATATAAAATCACAGGTCTAGAGGGAATATACTTCAACATAATAAAAGCCATAGATGAAAAACTCACAGGAAACATCATATTTAATGGGTTAAAACTGACAGCTTTTCTCATAAGGTCAGGAATAAAACAAGGATGGTCACTCTCACCATTTTTATTCAACCTAGAACTGGGAATCCTAGCCTAAGAAATTAGACAACATAAAGAAATAAAAAGCATCCAAATTGGTAAGAAGAGGTAAAACTCACTATTTACAGATGACATGGTACTATATATAGAAAACCTGAAAGATTCCACTGAAAAACTACCATAACTAACACATGAATTCAGTAAAATTGCAGGATAAAAAGTCAACATACACAAATGTGTTGCATTTCTATACACCAATAATAAAACAGCAGAAAAACAAATTAAAACACTACCATTTGCAATTGCACTAAAACCAATGAAGTATCAAGGAATAAATTTAGCCAAAGAGATGAAAGAATTGTACTCTTAAACTATAAAACATTGACGAAAATAATTGAAGATAACACAAAAGGAAAGACAGTCCATACTCATGTATTGGAAGAATAAATATTGTTAAAATTTCTATACTACCCAAAGCAATCTACACATTTAGTGCAATCCTTATAAAAATACTACATCATTTTTAATGGAACTAGAAAAACAATCCTAAAATTTTTATTGAGCCACAAAAGATTCTGAATAGCCAAGTAATCTTGAAAAAGAAAAACAAAACTATTTTCTTACACCATACACAAAAATAAACTCAAAATGGATTAAGGACCTAAATCTGAGACCTGAAACCATAAAATTTCTAAAAGACAGCACAGGCAATAATGTCTCTGATAGTGGCCATGGCAACATTTTTCTAGATATGTCTCCTGAGGCAAGGGAAATAAAAGCAAATATAAGCTATTGGGACTACATCAGAAGAAAAGAGTTTTTGTTCAGCAAAGGAAACAATCAACAAAACTAAAAGGAAACCTATGGAATGGAAAATATTTTTGCAAATGACATATCCAATAAAGGATAAGTATACTAAATATATAAAGACTTGATACAACTCAACACCCAAAAAGCAAATAACCCAACTTAAAAATGGGCAGAAGACACAGACATTTGTCCAAAGAAGAAATTCAGATGTCCAACAGACACATGAAAAGATGTTCAACATCACTAGTCATCAGGGAAATGTGACTCAAAACTACAGCAAGATATTACCTCACACCTGTAAGAATGGCTAACATCAACCATACCAGAAACCACAAATGTCGGTGAAGTTGTGTAGAAAAAGGACTATCATGCACTATTGGTGGGAATACAAACTGGTGCAGCCATTGTGGAAGACAGCATGGACTTTACTTAAGAAGTTAAAAATTGATCCACCCTATGACCTAGTAATTGTGCTACTGGGTATTTACCCCAAACATATAAAAACACTAATTCAAAGGGATACATGCACCGCTATGTTTACTGTAGCATTAGCCAAACTATGGAAGGAGCTCAAGTGTCCATGGATAGATTAATGTATAAGGAAGTGGTATATATACACAACAGAATAGTATCCCCAACCATAAAATAATGAAATCTTGGGATGCCTGGGTGGCTCAGTCAGTTGAGTGGCTGACTCTTGATTTTGGCTCACATCATGATCCCAGGGTTCTACAGGTAAGTCTCATTTCAGGGTCTGTACTAGGCATGGAGCATGGTTCAGATTCTCTCTCTCCCTCTGCCCCTCTGCCCCACTTGCTAGCTCACTCTCTCTCTCCCCCCTACTCTCTCCCCCTTCTCTCTCTCTCCCCCCTCTCTCTCTCCCTTCTCTCTCTCTCTCAAAAACAAAATGAATTCTTGCCATATGAGTAGAAATCATAATTTCAGGTGAAATAAATCAATCAGAGAGAGAGAAACACCATATGATCTCACCCATATGTGGAATTTAAGAAGCAAAGAGCAAAGGAAAACAAACAGAGAGAGAGAGAGAGAGAGATTGAAATCATGAAAAAGGACTATAGAGAACAAACTGATGGTTACCAGAGGGATTGGTGGGTTGGGGAATGGGTGAAATAGGTGATGAGGATTGAAGATTACACTTATCATGATGAAAAAATAAAGAAATACAATAAATAAAATACAAGAACACTGAGAAAGGCTTATATTTCCCAATCTTCATAACAGCAAAATATATATATATCCATATTACACGCCTCTGTTCTTTAAAGTTTTTTGACTACTCTACTACTGGGGTTATGATTCATAATGACAGTTTCAACTTTTCTGGAATAAGGCTAACTCTTTAGCCCTATTTTCATTCTCTATTTCTCTCTTACTGCTCCTTTCCCTACCTAATGGCACTGGGATCACTTTGCAGAGCAATTCAACTCAGTTCTAGTTCCAGTTCTTAAATTCAGCAATTAAAAAAAAAAAGTCTGCATTTGCATATCCTAAATCTTTTCAAATACTTAGCTGATCCAGACTGATCTTTTTCTGTGTTCTCTAAAATGATTCATAAACCTTTAAAAGTAGTCTTTTAAAATAGAAATGTTTTCCTCTGATGCATATAAAATACAAATGTTTGCACTTTAAAAAAATGAGTTTTGTAAACTAGTATCTTGAATTAATTTAATTCATGATATCCTGAAATATATATATTAGTATTCTTATTTAAAAAATAAGCAAACAAAATTGACAGAGATTGAGAAATGTGCTCAAATGTCTCCCAGTTAGTAGGTGTCTTTATTTAAACTCCTGTAGCTATAGGTCCAAATACTGGATTTCTCTAAGGTTATTTAATCCAGACGGATATTTTTCAAGTCACATTTTTTGTTCATATAAAAATACCTGTATGTTCTACTCATCAGAAAGTCCACAGGACTGTGTACAGAAGAGGGCATGAATGGAATTAAAATATAAAACCTAGAGGGCTAGATTGAAACTGAAATATAAAAACGTTTACCAGTTTTGAGAGACTGATGGAGCATAACTTAACCTGTTTCCTGAATGTTCCATGGTGCTATTATTTATGAAATGGAGTATATTCTCAGGCAGGGATGAAGTCGATGTGTGATTGAGGTAGGGCCTTCCAGAAAAGACAAGAGAAATCTCAGGTCCTTTGATTCTTCTTAAATCAGTCTAGTCCAACTTATTGGGAAAACTAATTCCTTAAACTCTTAACCACTATGCAATACTGCCTCTTATAATTTTAATGAAGCACATGGCTCCAATAAATGCTGAAAAGCACTTAAAGACCCACTAGGGAAAAATATTATCAAGTCGATGAACTGTTAAAAAGTCAATGGGAGTGAAGTTTACTGATTGTGTGTGTGTGTGTGTGTGTGTGTGTGTGTGTGTGTATGCAAAGCCACAGTTGTTAGTTTCAAAACAACTCTGTGTAAAGCACGAGAAGATTGTTGAACAATTCTGTCCTCTCCAGTGTGTTACCATAGTATAGTGGTAGGAGTCACTTATGTGAAGTCAGACAGGATGAAATTTGAGTCCTAGCTTTTCTGCTCTTGGAGGGGGAAGTATAAAAAAGTTGGTGTTCCATGACTCCGTTTCCTTATCTGTAGTGTGTAGTGGTATCTCATTGTGATTTTCATGTGTTTTTCCTAATTACTCATGATGTGAATTCTTTTTCATGTGTTTATTCCCCATACCCTCTATGTTCTTTGATTAAGTGTCTGTTCAAATTTGTGTCCATTTTTTAAAATGAGTGATTTTATTATTTATTTTGAGAATTCTTTATTCTAGATACACATTTTTTATCAGATATATGATTTGTCAGTATTTCCTCACAGTTAGCATCTTATCTTTTCATTTTCTTAACATCAACATTTAAAGAGTAGACATTTTCAATTTTGATGAACTCCAATTTGTCGACTTGTTGTTTTTTGGCTTGTACAATTTCTTCCTCAGTCATTCCTGTTTCTATCTGTAGTATGGACCAATATGATATTTTGTGAAATGTCCAGATGGCCCGGGTCCCTAGGGACTATATTATGACATAGGGTGGGAAAACTAATTTAGCAAAACCACAAATGTTCGTGTAATCCATTCCAGATTCATGTAAAATGCTTTTAATCCCCTTTTTGATAGGAATATAAAAGAATATTTCTGTCAGGCCAGTGGCCACATGGCGTGTTCCTGATATAATGCTGATTTGCTGTAGAAAATATATTACGTTTAACACAACAGCTACAATTGGGTTACTGTAAGAAAGTTCAGAAGAATCTGAGGTTTCAAGGTTTTTAAATTCATAATATTGCCAGATCCCACTACTTCCCTACAGGGACCAGACACTGGGGTAGGAGCCTTCGAGTTTAAAATTCAACCTCTTCCCAGGCCCTGCTACTCTTACGATTAAACTCTGAGTTGATCATCGACTTATTATGCTTTCCCTCTCTAAGTATCGAAAGTATTGACTCTCTTTGTATGCCCCAAGGTCCACTTGCTTTCCTCCTTTGTAGTTAGTTGGTGATTAATCACTCTTAGTCTTTTATTGTCTTTCTCCAAATCATTAATTGTTTCCAGAAAAAGTAGTTTAATTCTCTAATTCTCATGTTATTATACCCTACCCTCCTGAAATGCCTGGCACATAGCATCCATCAGTGCACTTTTGGTATCC
Source organism: Hyaena hyaena (assembly GCF_003009895.1). Classification (NCBI taxonomy): domain Eukaryota; kingdom Metazoa; phylum Chordata; class Mammalia; order Carnivora; family Hyaenidae; genus Hyaena; species Hyaena hyaena. The sequence goes on along the minus strand of NW_024081556.1, from coordinate 55,866 downwards.
TATTGCCATTCACCACTAGTGTCAGTGTTAACAAATGCACAAATGCTGCTTCACAGGTGTTATCAGTGTTCACTTCACACCTGTGTTAGGACCCTTGATGCCCACTGGGCAGTGGGTGACTGAACTCTATAGTCCAATTTTAGAGTCCATTTCATTGAATCACTCCTTGCACCAGCTATTATAAATGGAGTGTTTGCATGCAGCACTTTTGAGAAGTGTTCTTAAAGATACCCATGGAAGACTGAAGGAAGGAAGTTTGGGCAGAGGAAGTAATTTAACTGTAATAGAACAAGAACAAAGGTCCAGCCAAGCCCATGGGAGCTTCAACCTTTAGGTCAGGTATTTATCCATTTATTTAAAATAATAATGATAAAGCCGTTATATGTTAAAATAATAATGTATTATCATGGAAAGTAACTATATTTTGAAGACAAAAGATTTAGTGATAAGAGTAGAATTTTATATATTTTTGTAAGTGGCTTTAATTTCGGGTTGGATTCAGTCTATTGTCATGTGACATGTCATATAAACTTCAGGAAATTTCCCCTGTAAACTCATGAAAGAATGGAGTGAAGAAGTTAAATAAGATACTGGTATTCTTATAAAAATTGTTTTGGGTTTTGGAGACAATTAAGGGCCCACTGACATGCTTTGAGGACCATTCTGCAGCAATTCTGCTGCTATTGCCTTTGTGTGGAAGCTTACAAATGCATAAAGAATCTAGTTGTTAACAAATCAGGTCTACTTTTGAGTGTGTGTGTGAGAGAGAGAGAGAAAGAGAGAGAGAGAGAGGAGAGAGAGAGATAATGCAACAATGTAACCTTTTCAATATGCTTATAGCTATGTTTCCAAAGAAAAATACAGTAGGAACCAGGTACCTATATCCCGATGTTATACACTAGAATATATAGGCTGGTCTTAATAGGAGGTTGTGAAATTAATTTAGTCAGCATTAGCCCATGAATGACCTTGTGTCTATGTAAAATAAAGCAAAGTGCTAATTCAGCAATTGAAGAGCCAAGAATAGTGCTTTATTTGGAATAAGATATTTTTAGGTCCAGTTTCTAAACTTTCACATGAAGGGTAGGTGAATAATTCTTACTTCAAGCGTCCAAGATGACCACCTGGAGAAGTTGATGTATATTCCTTGAAGTGAGAGGGACAAGTATCTGACACATCCTGGAAAACTGGAAGTCTACAGCCAGTGGTTAACAAGTCTCCCTGACATAGGGAAGTAACGATGGCTGTTTGTGAATGGCTTCATTTTCAGAGTAAATGCAGTGCCTGATTGCATTCATATTTAATACAAGCATGATGTGTTCCCAGAAAAGGCAAGTGCACCAGGCCACGTTGAATGGAATTCTGCCCAAGAGGACAGTAGAAGGGACAGGTGAGTTCTCCAGAGAGGAACTTCAGAAACCAGATAGCAGAGAACGAAATCACAGGGGTCAGAGGAGGCATGGTTGGCTTCAAAAGAACTGTTAAATAGGAATAAGAGAAAAGGCCACCAAAGAAACATCCCTTCCCCCTCCAGGGCTGGAGACAGAGTGGGATCTCCACACCCAGAACAAACCACTGGAGGAGGCAACATTGCCATTGTTGATGGAGGAAGAGATTGAATGAGAAAGGAGAAGGGCTCAGAGCACCCAATCCACCCACAAGGATATGAGACTAAAATGGACTGCCACAGGGCAGAGAAGTACCAAATTGGAGGAAAGGCTGCAGGTGTGACACTACAATGGACTGAATATTCTTTAATGTATCCAAAAGAGGAGACAATTTATTTACTTCTCAAAAATGATGTATGACTGGGATTTCATCCAAGGACAGAGAAAAATGAACGCAGAGGGAGGGTTTGTAAGGGCAAGTGGTGAGGAGAAAAATGATATGGTTGTTCCTACCCAAACAGGCTGGGTAAATAAAGTCATATGTCTTAATATCCTGATAGAAATGCTTCATTTTGAAAGCAATAAAATTATTAATTTCATTCCAGGCTAGGAGTGAACATAGGCAATTTTTTTTATTTTCTTCTTTAACTTTTAACTAGATGATTGACAAAGTTTCAGACTTCCTTTTATGGACTATCTACCAGAAAATTTTTATATCTTTTTTAATCATTTTAAATGTACCTTGAATTTATTAACCTATAAGTCCACAAATAGCTAGCTTTAAAATATTGTGAATCAATAGTAATTTGTGCTAAAACATATATTTTACAGTCATTTTTTAAAGATACATTCAAAGTTTAAAATTTTCAGTTTTGGCCTAGTTTACCTTATTTAAAGAAATTTCACATTCAACCTTTCTATTTTCCACTCTAGGACAGTGGATTTTTATGCTAATTCCATTATATATTTTGAGACTTTAATCACATGAGTTCCTTTACTTGATATCCTCTAATTGGTATTACTCAGACAGTAGGAGTAAGGGAGAGAAATCTAATAGAAAGAGATTGCAATGAATGGAAATCGGTCCTTAATATAAAGAAGCTTTATCTTTTTCTATGTCATTTGATGCAGCGTTCTAAAATTCAGGCAATAATCCAGAATAAAGACAATTCATATCCTATACATAGACCTAAGGAACATTTTCTTCTCTCCAAACACTGTTCTTAAAAAATTGCTATTTCTATGTTCTGTTCCGTTTAGGTTGTCTGTGGATGTTTCGAATTAGCAGGAGGAATTAGTGAGGATACGATAGAAGTCATACTGGTTTTTACCTTCATTGGCACTAATAAATCCTGGTGTGTGCAAATGAGCTTAAAAATCTCTATGCAATTAGCTTTCCATTTTACCTTGAATGTTTTAGTGCAGATTGTTAGCTAATCAAGCTGGGAAATTGAAATAGAGTATACACAAAATTGTTTATGAGTAATATTATAAACAGGCAGGGTAGATAGCACTGTACCTATTTTACTGCTATAATAAAATAAGCAGTGATATCAGCATTGCATCCATTTAGGTGTAATTGTACAAATTGCTAACTAATCAGATGAGAAACACAATATTTGAAAGACCAATGTTCTTTCTATACGCTATTATCTTTGTGTACTTAGTTATATGTGTAAAGGATTTTAAGCCTTCAACACAAAGGATATGTGAATACAGATGTGCTTTTAAAACCATTTTGATGTATGAAAGTGAATTTGCTATGTTTTTAAAAATAAGCTCTGGACGTTTCCTTAAAAAAAAAAAACAAACTTGGGCAAATACATAATAGTCATCGAAAAAACAAAACTCTGTTTATCAAGCAAGATGCCGTTATTAGCTCAAAGGATTTTGACATGTTCTACACAGCAGGGCCTCAGCTAGAATGCACCATCTGACAGAAAGACACGTGAATTTTTAAAGAAAGTTGAATATTTAGGAGCATAAGAAGAAATAACATTTATACCTTTCTATAAGTTTTATCTCAGGTTTTTTGAACCCTAATGCGGGATCAACAATGTGTAATCTCTCTTCATGAAAATTTCTATTACAAGAAAGCTTTAAGACATGGAATAAAAAACATGATTTAGGATTGCATGTCTTCAGCATAATTTGGATTTATTGTTTGTCTAAACTTTTTTATTATTAGGTGTAATTGATATACAATATCTTAGCTTCAGGAATACAACATATTGATTCAACATTTGTACACACTTATACATTGAGAGATGATTCCCACAGTAAGTGTTGTTACCATCTGTCACCATATAAAATTAATACAATATTAACTACATTCTCTGTGCTGTAGATTATGTTCCCATGACTTATTTATTTCATAACTGGAAGTTTTATTTCTTGATATCCTTCACCCGTTCACCCCCAACCCAAACTTTTCCCCCATTGGAAACCATCAGTCTTTACTCTGTCTCTGTGATTATGGGTTTGGTTTGGTTTTTTCTTTGTTTTGTTTTTAAACTCTGTATATAAATAAAATCATGGGTTATTTGTCTTATTCTGACTTATTTCACTTAGCACAATACCCTCAAGGTCTATCTATATTATCACAAATGGCAGGATTTTCTCTTTCTAATGGTTGATTAGTATTCCAGTGTGTGCATGTGTGTGTGTGTGTGTGTGTGTGTGTGTGTGTGTGTGTGTGTGTACATTTTCCTTATCTTTACCTATTTATCCACTGCTGGACACATAGGTTGTTTCTATATCTTGGCTATTTTAAATAATGCTGAAATGAACATAGGGGTGAATATATTTTTTTAAATTAGTCTTTTTATTTTCTTTGAAAAAATACCTACTAGTGGAATTGATGGATCATACAATGATTCTTTTTTAAATTTTTGCAGAAACTCTATAATGTTCCCCATAGTATTTGCATCAATTTATATTCTCACCAACAGTGCATGAGGGGCTCCTTTTCTCTACATCATCACCAACCCTTGTTGTTTCTTGTCTTTCTGATACTAGCCATTCTTAGTGATGTGAAGTGACATCTCACTATGTTTTTGATTTTCATTTCCCTGATAATGAGTGATGTTGAGCATATTTTTATGGGTCTATTGGTTATCTGTGTGTCTTCTTTGAAAAAAAGTTTATTCAGATCTTCTGCTCATTTTCCTTTTGTTATTGCTGTTGTCAAGGAGTTGTGTAAGTTCACTGTATATTTTGGACATTAACTCTTTATCCAATATATGTTTTGCACATATTTTATCTAATTCAGTTGATTGTCTTTTCATTTTGTTGATGGTTTCCTTCACTGTGCAGAGGCTTTTTAGTTTGATGTAGTACTACCTGTTTATATAGCTTTTGTTTTCCTCATCTTTGGAGTCATCTCCAAAAGAAAAAAAAAAGAAAAAAACATTTCTCACACTAATGTCAAATTGCTAACCACCTATTCTCTTCCAGGAGTTTTATAGTTTCAGGCCTTACATCAAAATTTTCACTCCTTTTTAGTTTATTTTTGTGTATAGTATAAAATAGAGGTCCAGTTTTTATCAACACCATTTATTGAAAAACTGTTCATTCCTCAATGTGTACTATCACCTCCAAATTGGCCACTAATGTGAGGGTGTATTCCAACTTCTCTATTCTGTTCCATTGACCAATGTGTGTTTTTATGACAATTCTATACTGTTCTGATTACCATAGTTTTGGTTATCAAATTTGTTGTCCAAAAGGTTGTCCAATTTGTACTCCATGTCTTTGATGCATTGACAGCTCATTTCTTTTTTTTTTTTTTTTTTGGTGCTGAATATTATTCCATTTTCTGGATGTACCACAGTTTATCCATTCATTCACCTACCTAAGGACAATTTGGCTGCTTCCAAGTTTTGAAAATTATGAGAAATGCTGCTATAAACATAGGTATCCAAGCCATTGTGTAGGGATGAGTTTTCAACTTCTTTGCGAAGGTATCAAAAAGTGCAATTACTCGATTGGATAGTAAGAGTAGGGTTAGTTTTGTGAGAAACTACCAAGTTATCTTCCCAAGCCATGGTACCATTTTTTCATTACCAACAGCAGTAAATATGAGTCTCTGTTATTCCATATCCTCACCAACATTAGATGCTGTCATTGTGACGGGGTTTGACCTAATAAGTGTGTTGTGGTATCACACTGTTTTAATTTGGTTTGCTTTTGATTTGGTGATAGACACACTCTTGCCTTAGTCATATACATGTATGGGCTAAAATATGTTAATAAAGTAATTTAGGGATACATGTATATTTTTAATGTGACTTTCCTAACATTTTAAATTTCAGAATGATTTCAATTGGCATATACTAATACCCAAAACTGTGCATTAGGTGAGACTCACAGCTTACTAAATTTGAAGGGTTCCCCATAAAGCCAGAGACTCATGTAAAAGTTAGTTATGCTTTGGTTCTTAAGTTCTTGAGCATAGCTTCAGTGAATTAAAATATTGAATAAACCTGTAACATTTAAGCAGTCTGCTTCACTTAAATGATGAAAATATGTAGATCAAACAATAATGTCTCCAACAATAGCAATATCAGTTATTTATCAAATGACAGCCTTCATGTTTTGAAAGTATCTTGGATAATTGGGGTACCTCAGTGAGTTGAGTATCTGACTCTTGATTTCAGCTCAGGTTACGATCTCATGGTACATGAGATTGAGCCCTGCTGTCAGTGAAGAGCTTGCTTAGTATTCTTTCTCTCCTTCTTTCTACCTCTTCCCTACTTGCTCTCTTTCACTGTCTTTTCCTCAAAATAAATAAATAAACATTAAAAAAACTTTAAATATCTTGAATAATTATTATCAAGTTTAATGCCTATGACCTTTTTGTTGAAATAATTTGGCAAAGTGATGAAAAAGTTTGAAGAGATATATCAGTTAAGATATGAATCAATACTGTATAATTTGGTCAGGTCAATCAACTTTAAGAAATTAAATTTCAAAATCTAGCTTTGATTGGGGTCAGTGTTTGATTCCAAGGGTACATTTTACCCTTTTGTATTCATAGACACCTTGTTGCTTACAGACAGTTGTCATATTTGAAATGCAGAATTTTAAATTTCAAAAACTTTTAAGACATTTCTATATCAGGAAAAAATAAGTATTTCTTAAGTGTCATACACACTAAAGAACATCACTTTTTAAATTTACATAATACTATTGCAGTGTCTACTAAGCACTTTAAAGGATATAAATTAATATTCTTATATGTTTAGTTAAGTTTTTATGCCATTAACAAGGAAACTGAGATGTGGAAACTAGAGTAAAGGCCTCAAATAAAATCATATGAAGTTTGGAATTTCCCACACCAATGCTTAATGTACTCATATAAATTTTCTTTTCTTATTCATTATAAAACTAGAGAGTAACTACAGACATTCTCTTAGGTTTTTTTTTTTTTTTTTTTTTCCTCATCTGTTGGTTGGTTCCCCCCCACCAGTGTTAATGATAGGAAAATAAGAAACTTCACAGGCAAGACTTTTTTTCTATTATAAACCCTTGTTTTTTTTTTGTTTTTTTTTAATAGGAGCCTTGGTGTTGCTTTTCAAAATTCACCTGTGTTGTAATTTCTAATTTATATTTCATTATTAAAATTCTTTTTGTTATCTCACTTTTCCTGGGTGCCTTAGGAACAGGATGTGACCTGCTATGCCAGTTAGTATGCACCCCAAGTATTTCTGGGAAGATTTAAATGGGCTGTAAGCATCATCAATTTGAAGCTTAAGAGCTTCTTTCATCTTCTACTTATACCAAACTCTTGGAGGAATGACCACTTGCAATATGGTTTATCAAGTTAGATTAAGGACAATTTTCTTGAGATTTTTTTCCTGGCGAAGAAATATGTACTTTCACCTGTCCTAGACACATTAATACATAAATATATGAAAGATCCCAACTATCTCCCAGGTGAACATGACTTAAAAATAATATAGCTGCCTCTATGTTGGAAAATACATTGAATTATGTCTTCATTGATCAGTGTATAAGCAAAAAAGTAGAAATAATTATCTTGGTATCTACATGATTACTGTGAAACAAGAGGATAAGAATAATACCTAAGTGTTTCTTTTTTTTTTTTTTCAAATGTTTTATTTATTTCTAGGAGAGAGAGACAGCGTGAGCAGGGGAGTGTCAGAGAGAGAGGGAGTCACAGACTGAAACAGGCTCCAGGCTCTGAGCTGGCAGTCAGCACAGAGCCCGACGCGGGGCTCGAACCCACGAACCGCGAGATCATGACCTAAGCGAAAGTCGGACGCTTAACCGACTAAGCCACCCAGGCGCCCCAATACCTATGTGTTTCCCTACAAATAGTCTACTAAAGCCTAGGAAGATAATGACAGAGTTGCATTGCATCCACGAGTACATTGAAAAATAACTATAAATCACAAGAACAAAGGGACTGAGATTAAAAGAGATGTATATAAGAAATCATTTAATAAGACTACAGAAATATTTGAGCCAATATTGGAGATAAAAAGAGCGAGACTTGATTCTAAAAAATCAAATTACCAATTAAGACCATCTCCAAAAATGTAATTGAGAGTAGTGCAATGAGAGCAATGTGAGAAATGATTAACTGTGTATGCTATAATTCGAAAAGATATTTTTTAAGAGGTTTCATATACCTAAGGGAGAAACAAAGTGATATGGCAGAAACAATAATCAACAACATGACTGAAGTGCAAAAGAAGACTAAGGAATATATTGAAAAACTAAATGGCATAAGAATGTTTAAATGTGTGAATGTCAAAAAATATTATAAACAAAACTAAAAGTCTCATATATGTGATGCATTTAAGTGTGAGAGAGGAAATATTTTGAATATGTAATGAGCTCTTGATGCTTAATGGGCTGAAATTTGAAAACACTAAAATAGAGACCATGTAATTTTACACACATATCACAGCATAGTCATTCTGTATATATTATATATATATGTATATATATATATATATAAAATATAACAATCTTACAAATTAATTATTGTGCAATGATGGAATTATTGACATTTTGGTTATATTTTTCCAAATTTTTCTACAATAAAATTGATTAATTTTATCATATAAAGAAATACCCAAATGGATGTTTTTGCTTTTATCATGAGCTGTTAACTGACTTACAGTTAACCATGAGGAATTTACATTAGCAAAGTTATAATGAATGTAAAGCTATTTTCTTTAAAGGTTAATCTACTTATTCTTGTTCTCATTCAATTAGAATTTATTGGTATTTAGGTTTGCTTGCCTGTGTAAAGGTGTTTGTGTGTGTGTGTGTGTGGAATATGGATTCTTTCTAACTGTTTTAGCAAAAAAATTTCACTCATAATACCAGCCAAGGCTGGAACATCCTCTAATTTACATAAACATAGGATTTCCTGAGTTTTTTTTCCCCTTCTTCCTTCACTTTTACAATTCTCTTTGTCATTTTACGTTATTATGCTCAACTATTTTTTTTTCAATCAATGAATTTGGAAGAAAAAGAAATAAAAGAAATGCTCAGAAAATTTTCACCCAAAGTACACATTTTCATGTAGTCCAGGCATTTGAACACTGAAGTCATCCATTAAGTGAAGCTCCAGGCAGGTGCCAGTCAAGATATTTTCATGCTTGATCATTATGAGTAGCTCACAGGGCAATAGACAGAGAATCCACTGAAATACACCTGTAACCTTGAAGTCCCGGGGGCACACTGTGAATACAATCTCCACTTTTTTTCTGTCTCTATTTCAAAAATACCACAGCCACATCTTTACCCTTCAGAGAAAAAGACCAAAGGCATCGTTCAGAATTGCTGATTAACAGGCAGCCCAAGGAGACCTTGGATAGGTGCTAGAGACACAGCAGGCAACAATAAAGAGTAGTTGCACTAGTAGCATATCTGCAGGACGATTTCCAGGCTCAAAATACTCTTGAACTTGATTATCAAAGTCACTCTCCCTCAGAAATCTTGTCAAGGCATCTTGGCTACACCTGGATTTTCTGTGAATTTTGATGAACACCAAAGAAAAATGAAACAAGTGACATAAGAAGAAACCTATTGAATTTTGTCCACTTCACACTCAACATTTTTTGCTACCAGTGTTTCCTCAAACCCACCTAAAATCATTATAAGAAATCTTGGTCTTAAGTTTTTGGTTTGTTCCCTCTGCTTCCAATTTTCCTGAGCATTTATTCGAATGATAAAGCCTCTGTTCTTTATCTCATTTCTATTATGTAACACCTGGTAATGGTATTACTGTTTCCAGCTTAAAACACCTAAATCTCCTTAGCTCAGAAAGTAGACACTGGGTGCACTGTTACTTCATATCCCAAGATAGCCCAGTACAGTATCTGCACACAGAGGAGAAACAGCTACTACTTCATTAACTGATTCATGAAGAGGATGAGAAATATTGAAATGCAACACAAGAGTTTATCATTGACATATACTAAAGCAAGGGCGCCATCACTTAGATTATTCAAGATGAATAAACATTCCTTCCTTTATGGATGGGCCATCGAGTCTGTAATTTCATCTGTTTGTTTGTTTGTTTGTTTACTTTTCTATGACAACCATACCAATGACACATCACCACAAGAATAGAGTAGCATCGATTTTAATGAACTAATGTGCATAAGTAGGGCAATCCAAATACTGCTTTTATGGGAGTGTCTTTATGTAAGTTTTGTCTAAAGTTGATTTGTCACAATGTAGTGTGTTCTTTCATTATAAAGAGTTTCTACTTACTTGAAGTTTATATTCAAATATTGTCAGCAAGAATTAAGCCAGAAAAAGGTATAAAACTAGAGGTGGTAGCTTGGCAATAAAAGTATTCTGTCATATCCAAAAGGAAGTTTGAAGCGGGACCATGAAAATTTACTAACATATTATAAAAAGAGATTGATGACCCAGTAACGTGGTAGTATGGGTACGCACAGCATTCTTGCTCGCCTCCTCCTCTTTGGATAGCTAAACTGCTTTATTCATTGTTACCAATAAATATTTATTGGACATCCCCAAGGTACCTGGTATGTAGATGTGGATTCATACACCAGGAATGTGCTTATACCCTCACTAATATATTTTGGAAAAGCCTAGCTAATGTGCATTTTAGCGTTACTTATTGTTAGACAATTGGTGCATTGTTAATTACTTGGTTTATTTGGTCTACCATAGTGAGGTTTAGATTAAATGGAAAGGAACAGAGAAAAATAGGAAAATATGTATCTATCCTCTTTAGGTGGGCAGAAAACATATAAACAGAGATCCTCCTGTATTGATACTTCTTTACCCACCAACTAAGATCAGAAGGATTTGGTGTTGTTTAAAATAAATCAAATACAAAGGGCATAATGCTGTCCTCCTAGAGAGGGGGAAAACACAAGGGCATCCACATATAATGAGAGATTCATGACAAAGCACCTTCTTGTTTAGATCACATTAGCATTTGGTCTTGCCCCAGCCACTGTAGAAGATAATGGAATTATTTAATTTGCAACCGGATTGTTTTAGTTGTTCCTTCCATAGCTCATTATTGAATGGTACTCAACTCCCATAAGAATAATTTACACAAAAATTCTATCTTTGCTTTACATTGAGTTGAAACTGGCTGCTTTCTAATAAGTAAATAAACAATCTAGCACCTTAACCACTGTTGTTATCCACTTGAAAACTGCTATGTGAACACCTCTGTGTTCTGCTACATATGTCACTTTCATTTTCTACAGTAAATTTAATTAGATTAGCATGTGAGAAAAAAAGCTATAGACTGTTTTCTCTCAGATGGCAGGAAGTAGACATTAGCATTAGTTCTCCCTGAATGCTGGAAGGCTGATATGATGACGATAAATGCAATACACACTGGAGAAAGCAGAATCGAGATTAACAGGACTCTGATATAGTTCTGATTGTAATAGAAAGCAGTTTTAGTGATTGTGCCAAAGTAAAATAGGAGAAGCAGCTTTTCATTTGCAGACTGTTCATTAGGTGGGAGAGACTTTTCCCTCCCTTTAGGAAATTCTATTACTAGGATAGTGCATCATAACTGAGCATAATAAAGACATCATTATTTTCAGTATTTTATACCAAACTAGAGTTATGACATTTACATTTTTATTATTAATTCAGGCAATATTAGTGACAGTGATAAAACTATGAGTAAAAACCTGGATTGTATTCATTTGGAAGGAAGAATGACACACTGATAACATAATGATAAAAATGACTATATTTTAATATTAGCAAGTAATAACGTTGTCAAAGAATAAATTTTGTTATGTTTACAATTTCTCTTTTTACCATGATCATATATACTTTAAGACCTAGTACTTTGAAAATTAAGTTTTAATATTGTCTTCTTTTCCTTGATATAAAAATTTGTTCACAGAGCTTAAAGAAGGCAAAGATAGCAATATACCCAGAAGTTTCCAAGGACAGATGAAATGAAAATAACAGGTCTGTTATCCAATTAAATAAAACATAAAACTTATAAAATTAATAGATCATTCAACTTTCTCATTTGAAAAGTGCACTAGAATCTCATTCATTAAATTTGACTGTAAGAATTTATTCAAAGAATACCTTTCTGAAAAATTATATGGTTGTTGGTTGCATATCCACTTCTCTTCTACCAGTGTAATTTACATTGGTTAAAATTGGGTATATTTTATGCTCTATGCTGCTGAATTTTTATGGTTTTGGAGCCAAAGTCCAATTTCCTTGGAAATAGAATTTTAGGTCAAATGTAGGTTAAACATGGGCTCTAAATACCACCTGCCTCTTTCCTTTCCTCTGGAAAAAAAATCATGAATTCCATTCAGTAAACCAAGTCACATGAGGAACAGCCATTTAGGAAATCAGAAAAAATTTTTCTCAGGGTGCCCAGGTGGCTCAGGTGGTTAAGTGTCTAACTTCAGCCCCCCATCGAGCTCTATGCTGTTAGGGCAATAGCCCACTTCTTTGGATCCTCTGTTCCCCTTTCTCTCTGCTCTCACCCCCACAACTCACGAGCATTCTCTCTCTCTCAGACGTAATTTGAATCAATCTTCTGCACGACATATCATAGTGAAACTGCCAAAATATAAGGACAAAGAGAGAATTCTGAAAGCAGCTACGGATAAAAGGGCCCTAACATACAAAGGGAAACCTATCACAGTGGTGACAGACCTCTCTGCTGAAACTTGGCAGGTGAGAAAGGAATGGAAGGAAATCTTCAATGTGATGAACAGAAAAAAATATGCAGCTAAGAATCCTCTATCTAGCAAGCCTGTCATTCAGAATAGAAGAATAGAATAAAAGTCTTTCCAAATGACGAAAGAATTCGTTACCACTAAACCAGCCCTACAAGATATCCTGAGGGGGACTCTGAGGGAAATGTTGCAAAGAACGCAAGGTACCAGGGACACCACCACAAGTATGAATCCTGAAAAGGACTCAATGACTCTAAACCCATATATTTCAATAATAACACTGAATGTAAATGGGCTGAATGTTCCAATCAAAAGACATAGGGTAGCAGAATGGATAAAAAACCAAAATCCATCTATTTGCTGTCTACAAGAAACTCATTTTAGACTTGAGGACACCATGAGATTGAAAGTAAGGGGATGGCGAAATATCTATCATGCTACTGGAAGTCAAAAGAAAGCTGCAGCAGCTATACCTGTATCAGAAAAACTGACTTTAAAGTAAAGACAGTAACAAGGGATGAAGAAGGGCATTATATAATAATTACAGGAATTACATCAGAAAGAGCTAAGAATTATAAATGTCTATGCACCGAATATGGGAGCACCTAAATAGATAAAACAATTAATCACAGGCTTGCCTGGGTGGTTCAGTCGGTTAAGCATCCGACTTCAGCTCAGGCCATGATCTCACGGTCCATGGGTTCGAGCCCCGCATCGGGCTTTGTGCTGACAGCTAGCTCAGAGCCCGGAGCCTATTTCAGACTCTGTGTCTCCCTCTCTCTCTGACCCTCCCCTGCTCACACTGCCTCTCTCTCTCTCTCTCAGAAATAAATAAAACATTAAAAAAACAATCACAAACAGAAACAATCTTATGGATAAGAATGTGCTAATAGCAGGAGACTTTAATATTCCACTTACAGCAATGGATAGATCAACTAGACAGAAAATCACTAAAGACACATGGACTTGAATGGCACATTGGACCAGATGGATTTGACAGATATATTTGTAACCCTACATCCTGAGGCCAGGGAATTCACTTTCTTCTCAAGTGCGCATGGCACATTCTCCAAGATAGATCACATATTGGGACATAAAGCAGCCCTCAATAAATATAAAAGAATTGAGATCATACCATGCACACTTTCAGATCACAATGCTATGAAACTTGAAATCAATCACAGAAGTCTGGAAAACCTCTAAAAACACAGAGGTTAAAGAACACCCTACTAAGTAACGAATGGGCCAGTCAGGCAATTAGAGAAGAAATTTAAAAATATATGGAAACAAATAGAAATGAAAATACAATCTAAACTCTATGGGATGCGGCAAGGGCAGTCCTAAGAGGAAAGTACATTGCACTCCAGGTCTATTTCAAGAAATTAGAAAAAGTGCAAGTCCAAAATCTAACAGCTCACCTAAAGGAAATAGAGGCAGAGCAACACGAGCACCCCAAACCCAGTAGAAGAAGAGTAATAGTAAAATCAGAGCAGAAATAAACAACATAGAGAACAAAGAAACAATTGAACAGATCAATGAAACCAAGAGTTGGTTTTTTGAAAAAATAAACAACATTGACAAACCTCTAGCCAGGCTTCTCAAAAAGAAAAGAAAGAGCACCCAAATAGACAAAATCATGAATGAAAATGCACTTATCACAACCAACCCCTCAGAAATACAAGCAATTATCAGGGAATACTATGAAAAATTATTTGCCAACAAATTGGACAACTTAGAAGAAATGGACAAATTCGTAAACACACCTCACTACCAAAATTCACACGGGAAGAGGTAGAAAATCTGAACAGACCCATAACTAGTGAGGAAATCGAATCAGTTATCAAAATCTCCCAACAAATAAGAGCCCTGGGCCAGATGGCTTCCCTGGGGAATTCTACCAGACCTTTAAAACAGAATTAATACCCATTCTTCTCAAGCTATTCCAAAAAATAGAAACTGAAAGAAAACTTCCAGACTCATTCTACAAAGCCAGCATCACTTTGAATCCCAAGCCAGAGACTCTGCAAAACAAGAGAACTACAGGCCAATATCCTTGATGAATACAGATGCAAAAATCCTCAACAAGGTACTTGCAAATCAAATTCAACAGTACCTAAAAAGAATTATCCATCATAGTCAAGTGAGATTCATTTCTGGATTACAGGGCTGGTTCAATATTCACAAATCAATCAATGTGATACATCACATTAACAAAAGAAAAGATAAAAACCATATGATCCTGTCGATTGATGCAGAAAAAGCATTTGACAAGATACAAATGCTTCTTAATAAAGACCCTTCTTAATAAAGACCCTCGAGAAAGTCGGGATAGAAGGAACTTACTTAAACATCTCCAAAGAAATAAACATTTTTAAAAAAAGAAAAATTTCTTCCCCAAGTGGTATAACTATTCTTAAGTGGCAGATACCATCCCATAGGGAAGTATGGAAGGGTGAAATGCACATGCAACTAGCCTTCATGACTTTAAGGTTTTATGTTTGATTCATGTATGATCATTTTATTAAAATCACAAGAATATCACCCCTTAGGGAGGAAATATTAAATGTCTTTCAGTTAGTTCAATTTCTTAAACACAGATATTCTTAATATGTTTAAATAGCTTAGCTTCACTTTCTCATTTCCTATATTCTCTAATGCTTTCTTATATTAATACAGAAGTATAGGTTGTGACTTCTGAAAATGTAGACAAAATTCCTAAATACTATTTTGCTTTGTTTCATATTGTTTTCTTTCAGTGGTATGAGGAATAATTTCAGACTTTAGATTGAAGAGATTTGGGTATGAACCTACTTTTGCTGAGACTTTTACTGAGAGAGAAATTGAGAGAGAGCAAGCAGGGGAGGAAACAGAGGGAGAGGTGGAGAATCTTAAGCAGACTCTCTATGCTCAGTGCAGAGCCTGACTTGGGGCTCAATCCTACAACCTTGGGATCATGACTCGAGCCAAAATCAAGAGTCGGATGCTCAAATGACTGAGCCACCTAGGTGCTCCTACCACGTTAAATGCTTTTGTAATTTTAGTTAATAACCTTAATGAACCTTGGTTTCTTCAAGCTTTATAAATGGAATAATAGTACCAATGTCAGGCAGTTTCAAAGAGGAAAAAACTATTAAACTTCTGACATTCCAAGCCTATCAGTAAACAGTAGGTATTAAAAAAGAGAACTCTGTGTAGTAAATTCAATAGTCAAGGTTTAAGAAGATTAATAATGTAAGTTCTCAAAACATGTTCTAAAGCAGGACATTTCAAACTATCTGTAAAAGTTTTTGTGAGTCTGTGCATCACCTAAATGGCATCCATGAACCCTAAAATGTATATAGTCTAACTTTAAAGTATTTCAGGACACATATATTCTAAATACAAATATATTTGCCGGATTTTAGCACCAGGACAGGTAACAAGACAGAGATAGAAAGCTGAGCCAATAACATAATTAACCATTTCCCTGAGGCTTGGAAAAACCCATACCTTCCATCATGTGGGTGAGAACATGAAGGATGAGGAGCTCTCCCACATTTGCTCCTCAAGGTCAGAGGAAGAGAGAGCAGGGCAGAGGCTGAAAAGAGCACATTATTCATCCCCATCAACAGTGTACTTGCTGCCCAAAGAGCTCAAGGTAGAAACAGACTCAATATGGCAAACCTTGGCTAGACCATTCAAGCTCCTTTCCCTTGGTAAAATGGACACAGGGCCAAAGAGAAGATACCCTGGTTAACCATAACACACAGACAAATGAAATATTTTATAATAAAGGAAGTAGTGAAAACATTAAAAGAATACTTAAAAAAGATTTGAAACACAATTTCTAAACAAAAGTAGCAATGTCTATGGGCACTGAAATCACCCATGATGTAAATTCTTCTTATTGTTGTTCTTGTTTCTGGATGTTAATTTATTGTTGCAAGTTTTGTTTTACAATTGCTTTTATAATCTCAAATTTTCAGTTTTCACTAAGCAGATTAGAGAATCACACCTTTGTTTCCCAACTTGTCCCTCCTAAGACTTCCTACAAAGTTTTACATTTAGTAGGCCATCACCACATGCTTGCAAATTTACTTCATTTGTGTTAATAAATTCTTCATTACCATGGCAATTTATCAGTTATTGAACCTTATTGAATCACAACGATGTAATTGAGTTACATTGTTGATGTTTCCAGAGCACATCTCCACCAACAGTTGTTTACCTTTCAAACATTTCCCTATTCCAGGATTATGGAGATTGATAATCAAGACAGATTTCAGTTCCAAATTCAAGCTACCAGGCTCTTCATGACTGATGTCTTTCGATACCTCACACATTTGGACTTGGCTTGGCTCTTCTTTTGGACTTCTCTCTAAGCCACTGAAAAGAGACACCTTCACCTCTCTTACTTCTACATGTGTTTCATTTTCCCTTAAATTTAAAATAAAAGTAAAACCTTGTTCAGTGCTTTTATCTTAGTTCTGGGCAAAGAGAACTAAGTGTTCAGTAGATTCTTATTAATAGACTGCCTCGTTCCTAAGTATTCATCTTCTCAACAGTAGTGTCTTTATAAATTTCTAGTGACACATTCTTTCTCCTTTTATTTCCTTCACTCTGTTCTTCTTTTAGAAAAAAAAAACTTTACTTTTTTTCCATATAGATGAGAAATCATCATGAAATGTAAGAGGCTGAAATGAAATTTTGGACTTCAAGTGGAAAGCAGTGATAAATGGAAATTCAACGTGTAACTTGTCTTTTGGGGGCATTATTCATTTAAATTTCTTTGGGTGCTGTTTGTGGAGAAATAGAGAGCATTCCTATTTACCACAACTAGCATGTAACTATGAGAAATTCCAGAGGTTAGAAATATGAGAATGATTTTATATAATAATTGATTAAACATATAACCAATCTGCTCCAGAAATCTTAGATTAGAAAATGTCTTGAGGAAATATTTTGAGAAATACTAGAGAAATAGATTATTAGACTGAATAAGAATAATTATCAGCAGAAACAAAAGCAACCAGTTTATTGGATTTAATTATTCCTTCTGAGGTGGAGCAAAGACACTGTGGATTGAGGGGCAAAGAAGAAAAGGAAAGGGAGTGAAGATAAAGAGGGACTGTTTTCTCAGGGGTGTGGCTCTAACAAGTTTCTGTCCCTCTTCCAGGAGTAAGTTTTTCCCTTTTGTTCCCTAATCCCTTCTGTGTGTGCCCTTCAGTTTTCCCAACCTATGCCCCATGTTCTTTCTTTTTCATTGTTGTGTTAGAGAGTAGAACCCTTCAGTGATGTGATAGGGTAAAAGGAGATAAGGAAATATGAGCAAAAGTAACTAGATGAGACTGGAGCATACTTATGGGCTACATAAGGGAACCATGGAATGTTGGATGCCAGAGGATGTGGAAATTGTCAACAATGAAGACAGGATGGGGAAAGAATGAAATGGGTTCATCAAGGTGAAATCCAGAGAGAAACTTTCTTGTTTTTTTTTTAAGCAAATTAAGATATTATGATAGAGAATTAGTTACAGAGTATAAAAATCAAGGTCACTCCAAATGTTACCTCTATTACTAATCATTAATATATCTACTGAACATAATCCTGAGAAATTATTTTTGCATATATAGGAAAGATAAATAACAATTATTTTTAAACAATGGGACCATTCCTATTTAAAAAAAAAAAAAGAAAAAACATAAATTTTACTTTGCTTTGAACAAGGTAAAATTACCTGAAGGAGAACCAATGGAAATACAACTGCTAGACTCTAGGGATTTTTTGTAAATAACCCTTATACACTTTCAAAATCACACACACATACAACAATATTATTACATATGAAATTAAGTTTCAAAAATTATTTATGTGAAGAAACAAATACTCCTATACATTACTGGTTGGAATGTAAAATAGTACAGCAACTTTGGAAGACAATTTGGAGGTTTTTTACAAAAGTAAATATCATCTTACCATACAACCCAGGATAATTCTCCTTGGTATTTACTCAAAGGAAGTGAAAACTTGTGTCCACATAAAAATTCTGCCATCTGATGCTTATAGAGGTTCTATTCATGATTGCCCAAACTTGGAAATAACCAAGATGTCCTTCATTAGATGAATGGATAAACTGTGGTACATCCAAACAATGGAATATTACTTAGTCCTAAAACAAAATGAGCTATCCAGCCATTAAAAGACATGTGGGAAACTTAATTGCATATTATAAAGTAAAAGAAGCCAATCTAAGAAGGCCATATCTTCTATGATTCTAACTATATGAAATTCTGGAAAAAGCAACCCATAAAGATAATTAAACAGATTAGTGTTTATGGTGATAGGGGAGAGATGAATAGGTGGAGTACAGAAGCTTTTAAGGACAGTGAAAATCATCTATGTGATATTATAATGATGGAATCATGTCATTACCCAAATCCATTTGTCTAAACCCATAGAACATACAACATCCTTGGATAACCCTGGGAACCTTAAGATAAACTATGGACTTGTAGTGATTATGATGTGTCAATGTAGGGCTCATTCTTGATTTAAAAAATATATATATACCCCTCTATTGGGAAAAGTGAATAATGGCAGAATCTATGCACATGTGTGGGAATGAGGTAAGGAGGATTCTGTACCTTCATCTCATTTTTGTTGTCAATCTAAAACCTCTGTAAAAAATAATAAAATCTTTAAAATAAAAAAATATTTTCCTAATATTTGAAATTTATATAATACTTCTCATTTGAGAGATTAAAGAATATAGACACTAGCATTTCTTCCTACTCCAAAGATACCCTGCCAATTAATAAGTAGTTGTTACTTGATTTTGAGTGACTATTCTATCTTATTTTTGTTTTGTTTGCTTGTTGTTTTTTTTGGGGGGGGGGATGTGCTTGGCTTGTTTTTATTTTGTTTTGTTTTGGAAATATGGGGGGTTGGAGACGTAAGATAGGGCAGCCAGTATTTTCAAATCTAGGTCTCTCAAAATCTTGCTAACGATACTATATTCTCTGCCTTCCTGTCATCTTCCACTGGTTTCAGCCTCTACACCTTTTTACAGGTCTCTTTGTTGGTCATGTGAATATTCCTCTTCACCCATGCCCATCATAGACCAGAGTTCATCTTTGGAATTTCCTTCAGATTAGAGGTATGTCACAGATGATGAGGTGGCACATCTATGTGATTTTTCCTTTAGCTCCAAGTTATCTACCTTGTGATATGGGTTCTGGCCCAAATAAGAACATTTTCTATTCTCTTTTAGTTCACCCTTGTCCCTAGGATAAGGTTCTTTAAAGGATTAGCCAATGGACATTTCATGAGTTTTAAACTATCAGAGAAATTTACACACTCCCCAATATTTGAGGAGGTATGTACATGTTCTCAACATCCTTCGTTATTTGGGTTTATAATTCACTATCTTGGAAAATCCTTCATAGTTTTTTGTTTTGTTTTGTCTGTTTGTAATTGTGATTGTATTTTAAAGATAAATTATCTATGATTTTTTTTTTTTTTTTTTACTATTTACAGAGTTTCTTGATAGTAAAGCTGAGAATAGGGGTAAAAGATTTTACCTCCTCCATCTTCCGCCCCCCCCCCCGAAGTTCGGCAAAATATTCTGAATGGCTAAAGTGATGATGGGGACCTTAAATGAGCTGCAGTTTTCAAAACAATGAACTTTTAAGTAGAGCCCATGGCTGTATTTTAGGTTATTTTTAATGTAATGTTTTGATCTTTATTTATTTTTGAGAGAGAGAAAGAGAGAGAGACAGAGTACAGTGTGTGTGGGGGGGGGGGTGGGCAGAGATGGGGAGACACAGAATCTGAAGCAGGCTCCAGGCTTCCAGCTGTCAGTACAGAGCCCAATACGGCCTTGAACTTATGAACTATCAGATAATGACTTGAGCCTAAGTTGCACATTTAACCAACTGAACCACCCAGGCGCGCTGTATTTTTTTTTTTTTAATTGTGATAAAGTTACCAGAGAAAAAATAGATTGAAGCTATATTCTAGAATTGGATTAATCATTTCTAAAAACAAAACAAAACAAAACAAAATTGGAGTAAGAAACACTCTGTTTTTGTGACGAAATAACTTTCTTATGATTAGTTACAATTAGTGTTTTAAATATGTTTCTAAGTTCTTAATCTTGGGTTTAAATTTGTATATTATTAAAATATCCACTGCATCATCTAAAAATAACTTTCAAGAATTTTAGTGGGTAAATTTATATATTTTTTTATGATCAAGGAATATAAAACATAATAGAAACTCTCAGAATTGTACTGCCCATTCTCTTTTTATTAGTTCAATATAACATAAAGGTGTTAAAATTACAAGATAGTATTTAAAAATGCAGACATAAATTTTATAAATATTCCCTGTAATGCTTTTGAATTGTAGTTGTTATTCTCATGAGAGAGATATTCTGTAAGAGTAGGTATCTCTAAAATCTATCCTGCAGGCAATGTTCCATTGGTAGAAGAATAAAATGGTATTTAAAGGGACACCAATTTTTTTCAAAAGGACTAATATATCATATTTATTAAAATTTCAGTGTTAGCTTTATGAAAACCATACACTGAAGCAGAAAACCAAGACAATAACACTTCAAAATAATATAATTCACCATGATAAGTAGCTATTCACTACTTTCCTTGCAAAGTGGAAAGTAAAAATGAATAGACAAATATTATCTTTGCAGAATGGAATTGTAAGTTCTATAATATTATGTAGTTGAATAAGGAGGCATAAATTATTAACTAATTACCCAAAGGGACATTAGTGTATTTCTTCACAATTTAATTCAATGAACCTGTTTTTGCATCTCCTTTAGGTCAATCAAATGATAAATTCTGGAAAATAGGATGAATGATACCTATTTCAATATTTATCATCTATCATCTATTTTTTGTTTTCAAAGACTTCACACACTAGTGAAACTTATACACAAATAAATTCAGATAAACAGTATAAGAAAACAAGAGAACCAAGCATATGCAAAGGAAGGGCACTTTGCTTCATTTGTCTGGGGAGAGTTTGGAACAGGTGGGCTGTAGATGAATGGAAGACCTATACATTAAATGAGACTGGAGACAGACTAAAACAGCAAAGACTGTGCAAGGGTCCATACAAGGACTAAATCTTTGGTCTAAGAAGTTATATCCTCCCAATTCAAGACAAGAGCAATAGAATGGGCTTGAGAGAAAAGTGGGTGTGGTATCTCAGGACTTGGGACAAATTAAATAAACTGCTTAGGAACAAGGAGAGGTTTGTGCCATTTTCTATGACTGTCAATTTTGAATGAGAAGGATTGGTGATTGTTGGTGACTGCTGATTTTAGGTGATAAATTTCCTTTATTTCACATTCTCAAAGTATTTACAGAATAAGTGTTTTATGTATGACTTTTATCTTGGATCTAAATCTATAGAAATAAAAACATGGTAATTTGTCCTCAAGGACTCCGTGTATGATGACGATGATGATGATGATGATGATGATGATGATACAGTTATTGTATTACATATATAGTACAATTATATTACAGCTATCATTCACATAGTCTTTAATATGTGTTAACTCACTTATCGTTTTAAACATATATATAAGATAAGCGCTATTATACTAACCACATTATAGCTGAGAGAACTGAAACACAGACAAGGTAATTTTTTAATGTTACAATACTAGCTGAGTGGCAAAGTCAGAATTCCAAACCAGATATTTTAGCACGAGAATCCATCCTCTTTATAATTAAACAATAAGCAAGTAAGATAACATTAAATAAAAATAAAACAACAAAATAAAATAAAAACTATGAGCAAGTTTAGTTTAGGATGTAATGTAGGCTCAAATGTACAGTAGCTAATTCACTCTGCAAAGACTCCCTGACAGAAGTGAACTTTGACATTATTGCTGAAAATTAAAGAATATATAGGCATAAGAATAATGGGGAAATAAGAGTTTGAGCCAAGAGGTTGTCAGTCCAAAGCCATACACTTTGTAAATAGTAACAATTAGGGAAATATAACAGAGCTAATGATACCTATGGTTATTTGCAAGAAATGAAACAAATTATGGGGGTGTGCATTGAATCTACAGGTTTTATAATCAAAAAGAGAAACCATAAAAGATATGCTGACTAATTTTAATAAGTGTACATTTTTGTTGAAAATTAAAATATTCATATTGTTTACAGTAGATAGTAGCTGACCACAAGTTTGATAATAAATACTAGTATAGTTTAATTATAATAGAAGACAGAATTGATCAGTTAGTTTGAATCTACTTTGCTGAGGCAATAGATCAGAGTTAACAATGTAGCAATTGGGTTTAACACCGATACACATTTTTATATCTTTTTTTCAGATTATCTGAAATATTTAACTGATGTTAGACAGTTACACTAACTACTCTCTAACATATGTAGGTGTATGAAAATTAATATACCATAAAAATTCTTTGTAGCCAAACTATGTGTTGGGTGATTTGAAATGAAAAGAAAAATTAAAATCAATTAACAATTAATGTTTCCAAAAGGAACAAGCTGCTCTCCTGGGGTCATATATAGCTATGGAACACACTAGATTGTGGGCAGGGTCTTGGAGGGATTCAAAGAGCTACTGTAATTCAAATAATGAAAAGAATTACTCTAGATTCATGGGGAAAAAGACACTTTAAAATTATAAGGAGAGCAAAGTGGTGAAGTCCAAAAATCAAAATGCTCATTCTTCCATACTAACATAAAAGCACAAATAGAAATAGTTAGAATCAACTTTATCAGAAAATAGTCAAGAATATATAGCCAAGCAATGCTGAATCAAGAAAGGGGTCATTTAGAAATGATAGGGAAGTTTTGTGGCATTTTTTAAATTTGCCCTTGTCATATCTCCTTTCCAGATCAGCAGCAGGGCTGATGATGAAGTCCATGCTCCTGGTGGTCCCTGGCTCCGGAGAAGCGTAGCACACCTTGTTCACATATTATTACGCTCACCTCTTCTAACCTATCTAGGGACTACCTGAAGGACATGCTCATCTATGTTTCATCTAACTTAGAACTCACTCAGGGTGGGAAAGCAATAGCTATTTCTTGAAAAATATTGTAAGTCAAATGAAAAACTTGTAGCCATCTGGGGAAAAGATTATACTTGAAATATACAATAGGCTATATAAAGCCTGAAAAGAAAATCTGAGGAGAAAGTTTCTTTGAAGAAGTAGAGCATTAAAAGACACCTATATATACTATGGAATGGTGAGCTATACACATGTCAAGGACAGGATATACTGTCAAAAAACACCTAAAGAATTCCATTTTTTTTTTTTTTTTTTTTACAACTGGATGATCTCTAGGTTTGGGGCAAGCAGGAAATGAAGGCTAAAGCAGAAAGGCAAACCATCTGGCCAAGCGTTAAAGGAAGCCAATTGTCAAAGACTGGGAAAATGTATTTTATTTTTACTTTTTTCTTGACATTCAAAGAAATTTTTGTCAGAACAATAGCTAAAACACAAGCAAAATGACCAGAGAATTCACCGTCCACATACACTAAGGAATAGAGTCTTTGCAAAAATAATTTGGAAATGTTATTAAAGAGACAATTGCAGCCTTCACTAATAGACAATAATAAACTCTGGGGAGTGGGGAGACTTTGATTGCCAGATTTATCACATTACAATACCTTAACATTTCATTTTAAAAATAAAATCACAATTCATACCAAAAAAAAAAAAAAAAAAGGAAATCCCTATCCATTTAAAGGACAAACAAACAAAAAGACAGAAATCACCCTTCAGGAAGACCAACACTGGATTTTCTGGATAAATGTTTTGAATCAACTCTCTTCAGTATATTAAAAACAAACAAATAAAATAAAAACAACTAAAATAAGCTGTGAATGAAGAACTAAAAGAAACAGTAAAATAATAGATGAGTAAGATAAAAATATGAATAAAGAAATAAAAATTGTTAAAAAGGAACCAAATAAATATCCTGTTGCTGAAAAGTAAAATAACTGAAATGTAAAAATTGCCAGAGGGATTCTACAACAGTGGCGGAAGAAAGAACAACTAAACTTGAAGTTTCCTAGTTAGAAGGGGGAAAAAGGATGAGGAAGTATGAACACAAACTAAAGAACGGGTAGTATGTCATCAACTAGAATAAAATACACACTGTGGGACTCTCCAAAGGAGATTAAGACTGAGTAAAGGGCAGAAAGAATATCTGAAGAAATAGTGATCCAAAACATCCCAAGTTTAACAACAACAACAACAACAACAAAAACATGAATCTTACACATCAAAGAACTCAACAAACTACAAGCAAAATGATCGTGAAGGGATGCATATCAAAATACGTTGTAATTCAACTGCTAAAAGGCAAAGACAGAATCTTGAAATCAACAAGAGACAAAAGCCTTCTCATGCACAACAGGTCCTCATAAATACTACCTGATTTTTCATCAAAAACCATAGAGAACAGTGGGCAAAAGGATTACATATTTAAAGTGCTGAGAGAAAAATATTTTCAACAATTTTATGTTTGGCAAAATGAATGAGAATTTAAGATATAAACAGATAATCAAATGAAAACAGGATATCAAAGTTTGAGTGATCCTGTAAAAGCAGTGCTTACAGGGAAATTTATAACATTGAATGCATCTATTAGAAAAGAAAAGGGGCACCTGGGTGGCTCAGAGGGTTAAGCGTCCAACCAGCAGCGGCTCAGGTTATGATCTTGCGGTTCCTGGGTTCCAACCCCGCATTGGGCTCTGTGCTGACAGCTCAGAGCCTGGAGCCTGTCTTCGGATTCTGTGTCTCCCTCTCTCTCTGATCCTTCCCTGCGCATGCTGTCTCTCTCTCAGAAATAAAAACATTAAAAAATAATTAGAAAAGAAGAAAGATCTAAAATCAGTAATATAAGTTTCTAACTTAGGAAACTAGAATACAAAGAACAAATTATATTCAAAGTGGAAGAAAATAAAAAGAATTAGAGCAGAAACTGAAATTGGTAAAAACAGAAACAGGAAGTTGGTAAAAAATTCAATTAAACAAAATATTGTTTCTGTAAAAATTTAACAAAATTGACAAATCTTTACATAAACCGATAGGGAAAAAAGGAGACATAAATAACTAAAATTAAAAATGAAAGTGGGGACTTTACTATCAACCCTCTAGAAATAAAATATCTTATGAGAATACTATGAACTGGAGCTATTACTACCGACCCTCTAGAAACAAAAAGTCTTATGAGAATACTATGAACAATTGCATGTCAACAAATCAATAGATTGCATGAAGTGCATAAATTCCCAGAAACATACAATTACCAAAACTAATTCAAAAGAAATAGAAAATCTAAAAGATTCCCAGCAAGTTAAAATATTAAATTGTTTTTTTAAAAAAATCCATGACCATATGGCTTCACAGACCCGACGATGAATTTTGCCAGACCTTTAAATAATAATTAACACCATTTCATCTCAAAATCTAAAGGAAAGAAAGAAAGAAAGAAAGAAAGAAAGAAAGAAAGAAAGAAAGAAAGAAAGAAAGAAAAGAAAAAAGAAAAAGAGGTAGGAACATTTCTTTTTTCATTTCTTAAATGTTTTTTGTTTTTTGTTTCTTTTTTTTTTTTTTTGAGAGAGAGAGAGCACAAGCAGGGAAAGGGCAGAGAGAGAGGGCGACCAGAATCTGAAGCAGGCTCCAGGCTCCAAGCTGTCAGCACAGAGCCGGATGCTGGGGCTTGAACTCATGAACTGCAAGATCGTGACCTGTGCTGAGGCTGGAAGCTTAGCCAATTGAGCCACCCAGACACTCCAAGGTAGGAACATTTCTTAATTCATCCTGTAAGGCTAGCATACCAAAGCCAGATAAAGAGAAGAAAAGAAAACTATAGATCATTTTCCCTTATAAATATAGACACTAAAATACTCCGTTATTCTAAAACATTAACCTAACAAGGATTCAGAATTTCAACAAAAATCAATATAATATGCTATATTAATAAAAAGAATGGGGAAAACCCCACGGTTCTCTCATTTGATGCAGGAAAATCATTTGACAAATCCCAGCACACTTTTCATGATAAAAACACTCAAAAGTAGAAAGATAAATGCAAAGAAAATACCTACTGATGTACTACTCACTAGGATGTATATGAAATAAAATAGAGAATGCTAAGTGGTAGTAAAAATGTGGAGAAATTAGCATCCTAGTATATTGCTGCTGGAAATGCAAAATCTTTCAGCAGCTGTAGAAAAGAGTTTGGGAGTTCCCCAAAAGTTAAACGTAGAAATACCATATGACCCAGCAATTCCTCTCCTAGATTTATGTTCAATATAATTAAATCAAGTGCTCAAAAAGGTATATGTGCATGTGTGTTCATAGTAACACAATGCACAATAGTGAAAAGTATGTGGAGACAGCTCAAATATCCATCAAATGA
This sequence comes from Hyaena hyaena, assembly GCF_003009895.1. Classification (NCBI taxonomy): domain Eukaryota; kingdom Metazoa; phylum Chordata; class Mammalia; order Carnivora; family Hyaenidae; genus Hyaena; species Hyaena hyaena. Next base: position 28,857 of record NW_024081556.1, on the reverse strand, counting down.
TAAATGTATAAACAAATGATAGCATATACATACAATGAAATATTATCCAATTATAAAAGGAATAATGGTATGATACATGCTACAACATAGACAAATCTCTAAAACATTATCCTATGTGAGAACAAAAAGACACAATAGGTCACATATTGCATGATTCTATTAATATAAAATACCCCAAATAGATAAATGTGTACAGATAGAATGCAGATTGGAGTTGCTAGGAACTGAGAGACGAGAGTGGGTGGAAACTGCTTAATTGGTCAAAGGTTTGCTCTGGAACGAGGGAGACTAGAGAAAGGTAGTGATTGCAAATGTGAATGCACAAAATGTCACTGACTTGTTCACTTCCAAATGGTTATTTATGTTAATTTTACCTCAATAAATAGTTTTTAATACAGGGAAAGTATATCAAAATCCTCAAAAAAATGGTAAAAATGATCAAGCTCTATCTCCTTACATTTTTTAAACTTTTAAAATATTATAATAGAAATTTTCAAAGAAGAAAAATATCAATACGATGAAGCATACACAGAAATGGAATAAAATCTCCTTTTTTATAGAGACATGGAGTCTGTGCTTTGGATCTTACATGTGCTATGACTAATAGAGATGTTATTCTAAGTGTGTGTATCTCAACATCTGAAAATGTGGATAGGAAGCAGCACATAGAGCATGTTCTTTTCATGTGAAGCAGGCAAGAGGGAAGGAGCTTATGGAGACGGGTGCACCCTAACACCCAGTTTGTCATCCACATGAATCTACAGAGTGGATCTGGGCAGCTGCATCATAATACTGTGATATTCTGCAGCACTCTGCTATAGTGAATTAGGAGACATTGATGTCTATGCTTTTGTGCTCACAGTTAATTGTGGCTTAGAAACAACTGTATTAGCAGTAGTTATTCCTTTATTTCCCATAAAAATACAGAAAGGGAGGCTTGTCTAATTCCTTTCAATGTGAACACAGTGTGATTCTCTCAATAGGAAAGGAATCATATTAGAGTAGTCCCTTCCTATTTTCAGAATGGGAATTGTTGGAGACTGAGTTGATAATAAAATAACTGAAATCAGCGTGAGGTAACCTCTGTACTTGAAAGGTTTGGCAAAGCAGTGAAAACGGTGCTAAATGATCTGTCAGGCAACTCATTTAAACTAAGTTTCAAGGAGAAGAGAAGTATTTAATATAAAATGGATTTTGAAAGGTCAGAGAATAAAAGGGCTTGACAAAATTTTCACTAAAGAGGAAATTAAGAGAGAGTACCAGTTCAAAATGAAATCTGTGTATAGTAACCTGATTATCCAGGAGTAGATTATTATGTTATTATTTTATATTAACCTCTTTGTTTTTCTCCTCGTTATTCTAAAATTGTCCAATTTGCTGCCTATTAGCATTAGAATATCTCTATGAGAAAACATAATGTATGAACTTGATGCCCTGTGCTAACTGCCATGGGTTTCAAGTACTAGTCAGAGACAAAAGATATGACTCTTGAGTGAAGGAAGTCATTGTTCTATTGACTATGAAAATGAACAGTAACCATATAGGTGTATGTTAGCATCAGTATCCAGTCTGGCTATTCACAATGCTAGGTCCAATGATAAAGGGTAGGGAAGGATTATGAGCCAGCCTCTTTACCAGCAACCTGTTGCCAAGACTTTGAGTTACTAAAATTTATCTCAAATATTCACTATCAGACAGAATAGTCATACAACTCTTCTTGTGAGCTCATTGCATTCAAAGTATACTTCATTTAGATGGGAAGATGGTCTTATCATTTATTCTACTATATGTAGTGGTGGGAAGAAAAATATCAAAATGATTGTTGGTAGGGTAATCATATACTTTATTGTTGAAGTCCTAACATTTGCCAGTGAAAGGCAAATTTAGGTAATCATAATGCCAGGATAACTGGTGTAAACTGGGTTTATCCCAAGCGAAATTTGGATGTATTATGGTCATCTTAGTTATAGGTAAAAATCAGATTACATAAGGATAGATAAGGGTTTCTAATTATACTTTGTAATAAAATCTGTTAATTAATATTCATAATTATGTAATTTAAATCTGTATTTTCCAATGTTTGAGAACTAAAAAAATCTAAGATAATTTAATAAAATAATTCAAATAACTGCAAGTCCTATACATATTTAAGCCACATTAATAATACATTAAATACAGCTATGTAAAATAGAGCATAAATGTAAGGCAATAAATACAGTGAAAAGGATCATGAGAAAAACTGAACTTAAGAACAAATGAAAATAACAATAAAAGGAAATACAAAAAAGTAAATATAGACATATGTTTTTTAATAGTAAATTAAAACAATTGTACTAATGAAATGAAAATGAAGGTGGTATTAAATATATGGTATTAAAATAACTGAGAGTTATTTTAGTTTTTATGTAATTCAACTATTTGTATATCAGAATAGAAATATTCATAAGGAAGTTGATAAGCTCTCACCTAAAAAGATCTCTTGTTAGAGTAAAGACATTAATTTATTTTAATAGTGGTAAAAATACATCCATCATAAAAATTTTAGATTTAGGCAATGCACAAACAATAATCATAGTATTTTATATCAAAAATATTCAAACAGGTAAACCAAAATTGCGTAAAAGTTAAAAAAAGACAAAGAAAGGAATTACAAATAGTTCAAAATGGATTAAACTATAAGGCTTTATAATATACGATTTTGTTGTGGAATATGTTATAGTTCTCACGCATTGTACTACAAAATATCTTCAATGTATTTGGACTTTTATACAAGATGTTGCATATAGAGAAGATGACCTAAATTAAAACAGTTCTTTTATTTCCAGCTTTATAGAGTGTTTTATTTATAAGACACTTTTACTATATACTATTCAAATTCTCTCCAACCTGGATAGACATGAAATCAGAAGATATCTACTATAAAGCTACAATATTATGATCTATATTAAAAAATATATAAGAATCTTAAGGGAGGTAAGCCTTATGTAGAATAATGCATTTCAGTGAATTCTATTTTAGCAAGCCATTTTAATTTAGCATTTTGGAATTAATTTTATATTTGAAAACATTTACCAATCTGGAATTCATAGTCTTTGAAAGGCAATGTGTTGGTCATAATAGACAAGATTTGATGTAGAACAACTTTCCAGATCTTAGTGGCTTTTAAAAAAGTATAGTTTATTTCAAATTCCTAATTTGTGCCCCAAAGCAGGCAGATGGAATTCTACTACATGGAGACATTTGGGTACCCAGAATATTGGAAATTCCTAGTGCATTATGTAGAGCATATGACCTTCTTGGTCACAAAACCTGGAGAGAGACAGATGGAGGATTTTCTCTACTTTGGTTGAAGTGACACATGTCACTATCAAGCCAGACCAGTGGCCTCTGATAACAATGCCCTTGCCTACCTCTGAGTGTGCTAGAAAATAAAACGAGCAGATGTAATAAAGTAATAAGAGTGGTGGAGTTTTTTTTTTCTGGCTCTTGTTCTTTAATTGGATACATGTACAATTCTGGACAAATCACATAACTCCCATAAACCTCAGGTTCTTCATCTATAAAATAAATCTGGATGATCTTTACGGTCCTTTCAAGCTCTAAAATGTAGTGACTTCAATATGTGAACAAATAGACAATAGGTAAGTGCACATGAATGCACATGACAATGTTCCATTAAAACTTTGTTTCCGAAAACAGGCAAAGGGCTGGATAGCTTGCCAACTCTTGATTGAAAGGAGTCCCTATTGGGGAGGTGGCACCTTTTTTCTTCCTGAACTATTTAATAGATACTCAGAAAGAATTTATTATGTTAAAGTTAAAATTTGCCAGTATAATAGAAATGAGAGGAGAAAAAATTCTCAAGGTTAGGAGGACTCATACACTCATATGAATCTTCTGTCTAGAATTTCTAAAGATTTCACTTCCACATTAAAAGAATATTAGAAATATTGCTTATGAGTTCTTATTGTGTTAGTGAAAAGATATTTACTATAAATTCATAAATGTAGTGAGCCTAAAGTTATGACAGAGGAGATGATTTTATGTAAAATGGTAAATGTAAGTTGGGGGATCAGCATGCACATACAGGTTGAAATATATAATTCTAAGAAAATTATCTGTCAAAGCAGGGCACCTAGATGTCTGAATTAATGTGTGGGAAGATGGTGAAGATAGGATTAAAAAAGGCATAAAGAAAAACCTTCATGACATTCATTTTGGCAACTTTTTTTTTTTTTTTGCATATGACACCAAACTTACAAGAAACAAATATGGGACTATATCAAATAAAGCTTTGTGATTAATGGAGAGAAAAGGCAAACTGTAGAATGGGAAAGAAGGTTTTCAAATCATATATATAATACAAAATATATAAAAAAAACTCTGACAACTCAATATCAAAAAACAACGAATAACCCAATTTAAAAATTAGCAAAGGACTTGAATAGACATCTCTATAAAGAAGATATACAACTGGCAAATGGACATCAGGTCTATGAAATTATGTTTAAACTCACTAATTATAAGCAAAATGCAAATCGATATCATGATGAGATATAACCACACACCAGTGGTTATGGCTATTACCAAAAAGACAAGAGCTAGTAAGTGTTGATGAGGATGTGGAGAAACTGGAACACTTGTGCACTATTAGTGGAATATGAAGTGATATAGCCACAAATAGAAAACAATATGGACCTCAAATTACAAATAGAACTATCATATCACCCAACAATAAAACTTCTGGGTGTTTATCTAAAAGAACGAAAAATAAACCCTGAAGATATATTTGTAGTCTCATAATCATTGTAGCATTGTTCTTGTTCATAATAGCCAAGAGGGAGAAACAATGTAAATGTCCATCAACAGATGAATGGACAAATAAAATGTTATATGTACATAAATGGAATATTAGTTGGCTTTAAAAAAGAACAAAGTCCTGTGGCACCTGGTGGCTTAGTTGGTTAAGTGGCTGACTTTGGCTCAGGTCATGATGTTGGGGTTCATGAGATCAATCTCCACGTTGGGCTCTGTGCCGACAGCTCAGAGCCTGGATCCTGCTTTGGATTCTGTATCTCCTTCTCTCTCTGCCCCTTCCCTGCTCATGCTCTGTCTCTCAAAAGTAAAGAAACGTTAAAAATTGTTTTTCAATAAAAAAGAACAAAGTCCTGTCATATACAACAAGGATAAATCTGGAGGACATGTTATGAAGTGAAATAAACTATGTATAGAAGGCCAAATACAGCATTACTCCACTAATAGGGGATATTGAAAGTAGTCAAAAACCACAGAAGCAGAAAGCAGAATGATGGTTGCTAGGGCTTGTTGGAAGGAGCTGGTGAGGAGTTGTTGTGCAATGGGTATCAAGTTTCAATCATGTAAGAAGAACAAGGTCTAGAGATCTGTTGTATAACCATACATGTACAATTACTGCATGGTGAACACTTTATTAACAAGGATAGGCTTCATGGTATGCATTTTTTTACTGCAAAATAAAAAAAAAACTTAGTATATAAAAACATTGAAATGATAAATTATTGAGAAAAACGTTTAAAGAAAAGTGTGGAGAAATACTGTACTGCAAAAGTTCGTTAAAGGAGACCTTAAGAAATAAAGATGCTATGCCTATAAACTGGGAGATTCAATACTGTTAAAATGTCAATTCTTCTCAAATATATCTAGATACTCAATACAACTCTGGCTAAAATATTATTGCTAACTTGAAATATTTTCAGTTTATGAGGTTTAAGCTGCAATGGGCATATAACTTTTTGCGCATATATTTGTAGTCAAATATTAACTATATATTTAGACCTCAGGAATGATACAAATAAAACTCAATCTGTGGGAGTTCGTACAGCAGATAGTACTGGGAATGAAACACTATACTATTATTTCTTTTTCATAATTTTTAGTTTTCTTTTTTCTTTTTTTTTAAGTTTTTTTTCTTTTTTCTTTTTTACTTATTTTTGAGAGAGAGATAGAGACAGCGTTAGCAGGGGAGGGTCAGAGAGAGAGAGAGTCACAGAATCTGAAGACAGGCTCCAGGCTCTGAGCTAGCTGTCAGCACAGAGCCTTATGTGGGACCCAAACCCACGAATCATGAGATCATGACCTGAGCCAAAGTCGAACGCTTAACTGACCCAGGTGCCCTAATTTTTAGTTTTTGAGACATTTGAATATGTTACTCAAAAATTAATTAGAACTATACTAATTATATTCTATAATTTTAATGATACTAGTTGTACTTCTATAAGAATACTAGTTATAGAGTAATATGGACCTAAGAATTGCTCTGTCTCAGAATACAATATTGTGAATTATAAGAAATACTTATTTGGTCATTCTGATGACAAAAATATATATGTCATATATCTTTGGTTTTAGTTTTTGGTCATAGTTTCCCAAATCCTTGAATTTCCTACTTGTTGAGAGTGATAAAGGGGTCCTTTGTTATGTTAATGAGGTGACTTTTGGAAAGTACCTATCCACCAGAGGGTTTGAAATTTCAGTGCCACCCCTTGATGTCAGGGGAGGGGAGAGAGTCTGAATTTTGAATTAATCTCCAATGACCAAAAATTTAATTACTTGTGTCTGTGTAATGAATCTTCCATAAAGACCCAATGTAACAAGATTGGAAAGCTTCTAGGTCAGTGAACAGGTGAAGAGGAAAGGAGAATGGAGCCCCTAGAAAGGGCATTGAAGCTCCATATTCTTTTCCTATCCCTTGCTCCCTGCATCTCTTCATCTGGCTGTTCTTGAATTATATATCTCCTTCTATAACAAACAGTGATCTAGTTAGTAAAATGTTATGTGAACCATTCTAACAAATTAATCAAACTCAAGAAAGACAGTGGCTTTAGGAATCTCTGATTAATAGCCAGTTGGTTAGAAGTAACAGGTAACAAACAAACTAGGATTGCAACTTGCATCTGAAAGGGGTCAGTTCTGTAGGACTCAACTCAACCTGTGGGATTTGATGCTATCTCTGGTAAAGTGAATTAGGTTGTATTCTCAGACTCTCTGCTGTTATCCAAGAATTGCTTGTTGCTACAGGGAAGCCTCCACACTGACACACATTAAAACTGGGTCTAGAAAAACAAACTACAGGGAATTAAGAAATGTTTTATGTATGAAAGTTGCTTGTTCAATGTTAAGGGGAAAAACTCATTACTTTGGTGTTTATTTCAGTAGTGTAAGAATGGTATGGGGTTAAGAAATGTGTACTTCTTCAACAGCTGAAGAAAATACAGCAGGAATATTATTTCAGTTAGTTAAGTAGAAAGGGTACACAATTTCAAATTTGGTTAGAAGAAGGACCGACTTAGGAAATCTTCATCTCAGTGTCTTTAACTATTCACCCTCTAGTCTGGATATTACTTTGCAGTCAAACCAATCTTTTCTATTTTGTCTGTCTAAACAGCAGTACATTAGAGCAACTAGGCTTCTGTGTAGCTTTCTACTATTTCCTTTAGAAGATAGTTTGTGGCTAAATTTATTTGCTGAAATTCTAAAGCTACCCTGTCTGATGCAATTACTAGTTATATGAGGATATTTAAATTAACCAAAATGAAATAAAAAATTCAGTTCCTTACTTGCACTAGACACATTTCAAGGGCTCAGGGGTCACATGGCTAGTGGCTATTACACTAGACACAAGAATACAGAATACATTTCCATTAATGTAGTGAGTTCTACAGGGATCTAGTTATTCTAAAGAACCAATCCTATGTATAAGAGTAAAGAGTCTCGGTTCATGCTAACATTAAACAACTTGTATGTTGTCTCAAGCCCTCTTCCCCCAAGTAAATATCTTCATATATTGAAGGACCAACAATTTCTACTTGAAATTTTATCAGACTACTTCTTAACTTTGGGTCCTCATCAGAATGTCACAAGAATTCTGGGGGCAGGAAATCCCAACCCTGGATTACCTATGGAGATGGTTTTATATAGTGCCCAAGCACTGATACTCTTACAGATCTCCTCAGATGACTCTAATGTGAAGTCAGGATTAAAAGTTGTTTTTAGAGATGCACATAGGCTCCATTCCAGACCTCCTGAATCTGAAACCTGGTATGTGGCCCAGTGATCTGTGTTTTCTCATGCAATCTCTCCAGGTGATTCTGATGCACACTGAGTCTTAAAATCATTGCTTTTCTATTTTCTTTCCTACTTGGAAACATCCATGTTTCTCCTTTCTTTTCAACTTTTACACCTGCCTTTAAGGAAATGTTCTATGTTTATAAATAAAATGGCACAGATTTAACTCATTCTTTTCATTGCTGCCAAATATATTCCTGGTCACAAATATATCTCAATTATTATTTAATAGGTAATCATTCAGATGGATACAAAATTAATAAATAGTTTTATTATAGTTTTAACATGTTGATGCCTGATTTTATGGTATATATTTTCATGCCTGAAAATGGTGAATAAAATTTTTATACATTTTAATTTAAAATGTAATATTTTATGGCTTTCCAAAAGGTGAAAAAAAAGGTTTAGGGGCGCCTGGGTGGCTTAGTCGGTTAAGCGTCCGACTTTCGCTTAGGTCATGATCTCGCGGTTCATGGGTTCGAGCCCCGCGTCCGGCTCTGTGCTGACTGCCAGCTGAGAGCCTGGAGCCTGTTTCAGAGTCTGTGTCTCCCTCTCTCTCTGGCCCTCCCCTGCTCACGCTGTCTCGCTCTCTCCTGGAAATAAATAAAAAACATTTTTAAAAAATAGGTTTACATTTCGGTATGACAATATATGGGTGCCCTCTTTTACCATATCCCTAATACCATGGGGAATCAGAAAGTTTTGATTTTTGACACTGTAATTGGTGAGAAGTGATATTTCATAATAATTGCATTTGCCTAACATCTAAAGATGATTGAGTATAGTTTAATTGATTATTTGCACTTTCTTCAACTTTCTTTTCATATTCCTTTTCTCAAATAAACAAATATTTTATACTATTTTTTAGAAATTCTGTATTTGTTATAGATTTTAAAATGTTATCATGTATGCAACATACTTTTTTCTTTTGCCTTTCTGAAAACTTTTACCATGCAGTTTTCATTTTTATCGAATCAGCTATACACTTCTTCTCCATAGTAGTGTCTGTGATTTCCCTTTACTAAAACTAATACATCTGATCCTTGAGATTTATACATGTGGTCTCCATAATTATATTCTAGTTTTTAAAACTTTACTTTTTATCCGATTATGAATCAGATTGAATATATATTGAGGTATCAAGAGAAACAATTACACTTAAACATTTATCTACTTGACATGTATTTTTATGTATAATGAAAATAGGATTCTGGCTTTATTTTCTTCCTAGATGACTATTTTTACCAGTATCATTTTTTAAATGCACTATGCTTCTCAAGATGAAATGAAATGACTTTGCTATATACAATATTTTCATATATATACTAAAACACAAACTTCAATATTCATTGATATATTTTTACTTTTCTTAAGTCAGTATTTTATTCAATTAGAAAATTTATGATGTGTTTTATTTTCTCATTGGCAAATCCTCCTTCTAAATTTTTTTTGTTATTTTTCCAAATTTTGTTGGGTATTCAGATCCATATGAACTTTAACATTATTTTATCTTCCTCACTCTGGAAAACCCATTAAAAATTTATTAAATATATATATTAATTTTGAGAGTGTTACAATCCAAGAATGTCATGTTTTTAATTTCTTCATATCTAATTTTATATTATCCAATAATATTTTATAGACATCCCTGAAGTCTTTTACTTTTCTTATTGAATTTATCTTAATTTCTTAGATAGTATCACCTTGTACATGATGTAATCTTTCTAACCCATTGTTAAGTATTATTGAAAAAAGATCAGTGGTTTTAAAAAACATATTTGTATTAAGTCATTTTAACAATGCACATTTATGTAATATTCTCTAATCATTTTAGATTTGATTTTCTAAAACTTTTAAATGTTTACTTCCATATTCATTACATAAAATGTTTCTATGGCTTTTCTGCTTATATTATTTTTATCAGAAATAAGTTATGCTACATTCATAAACAAAATTGGGAGGGACTCATTTTCTGTCATATAGATTAACTTAAGTTGAATTGCAAAACTTCTCATGACAAGCATGTTTAAATAATTATCACTTTATAGTCTTTATAGAGCTTGTCTATTCCATAACTTTCTATTTGTCCAGTTTTGCAATTAATACTTAATTATATATATTTATAGTAAAAGATATTTTAAGATTTTTTGCCATTGATTTGTGTTTAATTTACCATTGAGATTATTTTACTTTTCTATATCTTTTATTGAGAATTCTTCTTTAGTCTCAATCTCATATAGTTATTCTCTTCCACTTACAAAAATCTTAATTCTAAGGAACTTATCTACTCTATTCATATTTTAAAATAAGTAAATTTTTGACTTATTGATCATTTCCACATTAAAAATCTCTGAACTTTCAGCTCTTAATTTTATGTCTTTCTCTTCAATGTCTTCAGATTTTTCTGTTCATTATTTAATTTCTTATAACAAATAATATGTCCTTTACTTTCCATCTTTAATTTTTCAGTATTGAAGGCAATTAAAATATTTTAAAATATATTTACCTGGGGCACCTGGGTGGCTCAGTCAGTTGAGCATATGACTTTGGCTCAGGTCATGATCTTGCTATTTGTGAGTTTGAGCCCAACATCTGGCTCGATGCTGACAGTGTAGAGCCTGCAGACTGTTTCAGATCCTGTGTCCTCCTTTCTTTCTGTGCCCCTCTCCACTCATGTTCTGTCTCTCTCTGTCCTTCAAAAATGAATAAACGTTAACAAAAATGAAATGAAATGAAATAAACTAAAATATATTTACCTGTGTGGCATTTATTTTTGCTTAGATTGTTCTTTTTATTGCTTTCTAAGTAGATAGTAATTTTAGCATAGATTTTATTTTTGATGGAGAAATATTTAGTAATTTACTTCACAATCCCCTAGTAATTACAAAATTTATTTTCATCTTTTTCTAATTTTTAATTTTTTTGGATAAATTTAATTTTATTCTTTGTAGACATGCTACTTGTAAACTTCTTAAGTTTGAAATCTTTGAGATGTGTTGTTATTAAAGTTTACGTACAGGCTCAATTTATTAAAAAAATTCCATAAACACAATGGGGGAAAAATCAGTAATCTAGTGAGTTAATGGGCTTCCTTAGATCTCTGAGCTGTTCCAGTAAATTAATCAAACCCAACGAGGGGTTTGTGGGAACCTCTAACTTATCGTCAGTCTTTTAGAAGCACAGATAATAACCTATGCTTGAAATTGGCACCTGAAATGGCAGGCAGTCTTAGAGTACAAAGTCTTTTATCTAATGTTATGTCTGGGTAGATAGTTTCAAAATTAAGTTGATTTCCCAGATACTCAGCTGGTGTCCAAGAACTGCTATTTGGTATGGGGAATCTTCCTATATACACATATTGGAATCAGGTCCAGAAACTCAAAAGAACTACTGTAGGACGTTTCCAAATCTCTCCTTAAAATTTTACTTCATAATTAAAAAATAATCTTTCAATATCAAGACATTGTTTCTTGTATCTATGGTAACATCTTAGCTTTCAAAGCACTACCAATTCTTGTTAATTTTTGTCTGAACTTAACATCTTAGTAGTCCCCACCACAAATAAAAAGAGTTTCTTCACCTCTACACCAACAATCATACATGTACTTTTTCTTGAAATACCCAGTTTTGAGATCACTTCTGTCAATTACAATCCTTCTGCCAATAGCTTTCTGAAAAACTGCCTCCAACTTAGCGCTTTTCTAAATGTTGCCTGTGTCAAGGTGCATGAGTTCTGAGAATTCTTGATATATTTTTTCTTTCCATTTTAATGAAACCTAAGGAAGATACTATAAGGACATAATTAAATTTAACTATATTATAATTGAGTATTGCCACAAAAATTTTGTGTTCTCATTTGCCCATTTTCACAATTGTTCTCCCACAGTGTTAAATTTATGAGACTGATGGCTTTCTATGAAGATAAAGTAATAATAATCTTTCCACTTCTGCATTTATACTCATGTGGTTATTTCACAAGGCAAATAATTTATTTTTTCAAAGATAGTTCACAATTTAAAAATATTTATGTAGAATTAAATCTAGTGTTTTGTAATTAGGTTTTGTAATAGTGAGCCTTTACCTAAGCATTATGTAAATAAATAGAAATGTGTTTTTAAACCAATAACAAAGAACTGAGTACAAAACAAATATGTGGAAGTAAGTTTCTCCACTGGATAGCAAAAGAGTACAACTTGATGCTATGTGGAGATGGGCTTCACAGTTATTTAAATAGATTACCTTGATAATAAATTACATAGTAGACAAGGTTCACCATTTACACATGATTAACACACACACACACACACACACACATTCTGCAACATAATTGTCAGTTTCTCTAACTGCTCTACTCTATAAATCCCCTTTTTTCTGTGCTTTTCATAGTTCAGGAGTTCTTCAGCAGAAGAGTTTTAGGGAAAAAAAAGTGGTAACCTATTTTAGATTGTATAAATGGGAGAAGATCACTTTAAATTTCCCTCCAGATATCTATAGGTGCTACCTACCAGCAAGGATTTTTCAACGGTTCTTCAAGATAGAACCTGAAAATAAGGAAATTTTGTTTGACTGGTAGACTAGTGTTCAGAGTATAATATTAGTTTCCTTCCAGATGCTGAGCTATATACAGAGTTTTGGGTATTTTCCATATAGAGGCAGTGGTTGGAGTGCAGAGGAAGATAGGGACTATAATTCTCTTTAGTCTCCAAAATTATGACAGCTCAGTCTCTTAGTCATAGTGTAGATAATCAGATTAAATATATACTGAGTTATCAAAAGCAACAATTATACTTTAGTAAATGACTGAAGATAACATTTCATTTGAAGATGAAAAACATCTAATTTAGAAGATGAATCAGTCATAGAGGCTGAAGACCAACAAACCAGAGATCTGATAGGCACACACAAAAATAAAGATTTTCTAAAAACGAGCTCCACAATAGAAAAACCTTGTTTCTGTATAGTTGCCATGAGAACCAGGAGGAGAAAGTCTATACTAACTCAAAACTGTGGTTTTGATCACTGGATACATAAAGATTATAGACTTTATAGTAGTTTAGCAACAGAGGAAAAGAGCAATTGTTCCAAAGCATTATTCAGAGTCAAACATAATTTGAGCATCAGTTGGCATATGTGTGTTTGACTATGTATATATATACACACGTATAAATACATATGCATATATGTGTATAATGTATGCATGTGAAGTGTGTATGTGTGAGAGAACGTGATGTGTAAGCCAGTCATAGCAGATTGCCCATTCTGAGATTTTGAACTACTTAAATATTTATCTGTGCATAATTTATTGCATTTATTTGTCAAATTTTGGAATTATGTGGATCTTTACATATGCTTTGGAGCAGGGGTTTACAATCTTGACACTTTGACATTTTAGACTGCATTAAGCTTTGTTGTGAGGATGAGGTACTTCTGTGCAATATAAAATGCTTAGCAGCACCCCTGGCATCTACCCACAGATACTAGGAGTAGACAACTTCCTAGTTGCGACAACTAAACACTTCTCCAGACATTTTTAGATGTTCTGTGGGAGGCAAAATGCCCCTATTAAGAACCACTGTTTAGAGGGAATGATACAGTAAAAGAAACTTGCAGAAACTATCATACACAGATCCTTTGTAAATACATAATATAATTTCAATTTTATAAATTGCTATATTCTTTAAATTTTCCATTATATCTTCTGTTGCCCAAATAAACTTGGGAATTGTGATGATTTACTTAATAAAATCTATACAAAATGATAAGGTCAAAGCTACTACCATAGTCTTTTAGCTTGTAAACTCTACTTAAATTCATGAGAAAAATTTGTAATGATTGGTTGTTATTAATTGTCTACAAAGAAGGATGTAAACTATACAATAAACTCCACACTCTGTATTTGAATTGTAAAGCCTAGGGACATCTGTAGCTTACATAAAATTACTTCTATACACAAGACAAATATTAATAAAAACATGAATTGAAAGTGTTTTAAAAATAAATTCTTGTCTAATTTTGAAAACCTATTGGAATGTTGCAGTATTTTGATACTTTATGAATTAATCGCTTCTAAAATATTATACTGCTTTGTCAGAATTTTCAAGAACACGTTGAAGAAGAATTAAATGTCAAGTAGTATTCAGTTTGTTTTTGTATTTATATTTATCTTAAAAGAAGGTAATTTATCCGGGGGGTGGGGGGGGCAAGGAGAAGTATACATCACACTAATGCACACTCAGTTTAAAATTTGCCCTTCATGCTGTGACTTGTCAAGCTCAGTTTGCAGTGCTGTTGTCTGCTGGAAAGGGAAGCTGAAATATGCATGTTCCATGTTTGTCTCTACTTAGAACATATTTTCTGTTTTACATTTATGTGGGAGCAGCAAAACAAAAAATCATCTGCTAAAAAGAGTAACCTCCATAATCATCACTCCAAAAATCTGCTGAACTGATCCTCATATGTCTACCCAGATGGTGAAGTGGTGAAATGGAACCGAGAACACCTCAAGGCAGTTGTTATTGTTAATCTCGGGAGGATTTCAATGTGGAAGCATACCTGCCCTGAGTATGCATTAACTGTGCAAGTCAAACAGATATTTCAATATGTCATCTGAAAAGTAGGATAATAAAATGTTTCTGTATCTACTTTTCAAACAAACTATAGATTTTTACTGATGTGAAAATAAAAATGTGCTCATAGCATTGCTTGAGGACTACATTATCAACATTTACTGCAACTTTGCCCTAAGCTGCTTCTGCCTTTTAAATTTCCTATAAATTCTGTCGCAATGCATTTAAATAAAAAATCTGGACTGGAAAAGTGGCATGCCAGGAAAAGCATGGAACTTTATAGGATAATCAAAAAGACAAACTCCATTTCCATTTGTTAAGAAGTAAGTAGTAATTAAAAGAAGCATAACCTCAAGAACTTTTGATGTTTAAAACAAGGTGAGTGTCATTTTAATATAGATGATGACATTTGGAAGTTACTCCCTGGTTAATTTTCTGGCCAAGGCTATTCTATAGCTCTAAGCACAACCAATTAAAATGTGGGAAAGGAACCAAAAGGATATAATCTATCTTATGAAGATAGTCACTGGAAATTTGTATTTTAAAATGGGACTTCATTTTTATTAAATTAGTCTTCTTTTTTAAAAAAATGTTTTATTTATTTATTTTGAAAGAGAGAGAGAGAGAGGTGAGTGAGAATCCTAAGCAGGCTGTGCACTGTGAGCGCAAAGCCGAAAGCAGGAATTGACCTCATGAACCCATGAGATCATGACCTGAGCCTAGATTAAGAGTTGGATGCTTAACTGAGTCACCCAGGTGCCCCTAAAATAGTCTTCCTTAAGAAATCTGTGTTTGCTAGTACAATTACAAAAAGAAAATTTTGTTTTTACAATTAGGAAAAGCTCTATTTAACTTAGAAAAAGAGTATCTTTGCAGACCCTGGGAGTACATATTTCAAGAGATGGGGAGGGAGAGAAGCAAATTCTTTTTTTTTTTTTTTTTTTACTTTTTAAAATTTTATTAAAATGTTTATTTTTGAGAGAGACAGAATGTGAGTGGGGGAGGGGTGCAGAGAGAGAGAGAATCTGAAGCTGGTTCTAGGCTCTGAGCTATCAGATCATGACTTGAGTAGAAGTTTGATGTTCAACCGACTGAGCCAACCAGGTGCCCGACAAATTCTTAATGAGAGTCTTAGTCTGTCATTCTTTTGACCAACTTCTAATAGTTCCTATCTCCCTCTACCCCCAGCTGCCTCTCTTTCTCCCGACATATTAGGTAATAGCTAGACATATGCAGTGGAAGGAACACTCAAAGGAATACCCCTGTGGTCAAGAAAACTGGCCAACATCCTCCTCTGACAGAACGTCCCAGCCTACAGGCACTCCCCCTGGGGAGATGCATGCCCAGCTTAACCTTTAGCTAGTTTTACAGCCATTAACATAGATTAACATTGTGGTTATAAGCCCCTAACCCCATGGAGAAAGGATGCCATGACAGTTCTGGTACAAATCTTGTAGAGACAATAACTTCCTCTTCCAACCTGTGGGAGGAGTCCCCCAGACGACTGGAAGGAGCATTTATTAGAAACCACCCTATCCATGAAGACCCCACTGACTTAGCAAAACAAAAACACATAACAAGGACCCCGTAGCCCCGGGGCAGTTGCCACCTCTGGGCCTGCCTGCTCTCCCACCTTGACAGTGTACTGATGCTTTCATAAGCTGTTCCTGCTTGGTACTTCCCTTCTGCTGTCTTTATGGGAGGGTGGATCCTCAAGTAAATCTTTTCACGGAGAACCCAAGAACAGAAAGCTCCATTCATTCAAGGCAGACTCTCCCACAGGTAATTAATGCTAGTGTTAATAAAAGTACTAAAAGTATTTCACTTAGTACTTCTTTCCTCTTTCACTTAAGTGTGGCATATATGTAACAGCAGAGTATTTATAAAAGATTTCCACGGCAAAACTGTATCGCAACAGTTAGCAATGAAAACATCATTTTCCACAGGAACCAGTCTCAAACCGCTGTTAAGTACAATTCAGCACCAAAAACTGATGTTCAATATAACTCAATTAATCACCATACATTTC
Organism: Hyaena hyaena; assembly: GCF_003009895.1. Classification (NCBI taxonomy): domain Eukaryota; kingdom Metazoa; phylum Chordata; class Mammalia; order Carnivora; family Hyaenidae; genus Hyaena; species Hyaena hyaena. Next base: position 12,159 of record NW_024081556.1, on the reverse strand, counting down.
TTAAAGGACAATATGAAGCTAGATATAAGCTAGAGCAATTCCTTTAAATCCTTCAAATTTTATCTCTCTTTAAATGCTGCTGTTCTGCTGTTTCCATCTACATTAAATTGTAAACTTTGAACAAATACTTCTGATGTCCTTCCATTATCATCTCCCATAATACTTCTCCAATTTTTTTCCCCTGGAAGATGAACAACTTGTCTGACAAGGAAAAACCTCAGTGAAAAGAAGAAATGGTCAAAGCAGAATCCTCCTTGGTGGATAATAGAAAACAGTGGGAATAATCTCAAAATAATTTATGCAATTTTATATAATACTTATTTGATTGTCACACAATATTTACTTTAGAATAATGTAGATTAGCCTAAAAACAAAATAGGAAGATTATTAAATTAATGATAGAACTTTTAAAAGTGTGTTAATCTACTCAGTAGACATTTATTTCATGTGAATAAACAATTTAAAGCACAGAAAGTACAAATGGCTGGGAAAAAAAGTTCTATGTTTATCTTCACTAGTAGCATAGTAGTAAAAACAGAACAAAAACAAAAAACTCATTCAAGGCTAAAGAGTGTTAATAATATTATGTGTAATTAGATACCATTATTCAAAACCTTACCTGTCTACTCCCTACATGTATGAAGATGAACATGGAGCTAGATTCCAGGTTTTTCTTCTATAAAACGGAGCTAATCATACTTTAGAGTGGCATTGCCCACTAGAACTTTCTCTGATGATGGAAATATTTCACATCAGCCCTGATAATCTCGTTGTAGTTACTTGTAGTTATTTGACTACTTTAGGTAGGGCTAGGGCTAGCGAAGACCTTAATGCATTTTTAATGTTTACTTATTTTTGAGAGAAAAAGACAGCGTGAGCAGGGGAGCGGCAGAGAGAGAGAGACACAGAATCCAAAGCTGCCTCCAGGCTCTGAGCTGTCCAATCAGAGCCTGACAAGGGGCTAACCTGAGCCAAAATGGGACACTTAACTGACTGAGCCATTCAGGTGCCCCCTGAAGAACTGAATTCTTTACTTTAGTTAATTTAAATTTATATATTCACATGTGATTAGTGACTATCATATTGTTCAGCATAGCCTTAGAGTATTTATTGATATTATTAGAAAATTATACTAGTTTACTTTTTTAAAGTTTATTTGTTTTCAGCAAGAGGGAGAACACAAGCAAGGGAGGGACAGAGAGAGGGTGGGGGAGGGGGGAGAGAGAGAGAGAGAGAGAGAGAGAGAGAGGAGAGAGAATCCTAAGAGTGCTCTGCACTGGGGTTCAAACCCATGAATTGTGAGACCATGACCTGAGCCTAAACCAAGAGTCAGCTGTTTAACCAACTGAACCACCCAGGCACCCCAAGAAAATATTCCTTAAAATTATTATGCAAGTGTACATTAATGCTATATTAGAATGAATATTAGGAATATATACCAAAAGTCTTAAGATGTTAATATTTTTTATACTTTTTCATTTCCAAATATAACCTAAGAAAATAATTTTCAGACTAGGGCTTTTACACAACTGACCTTCATGTTAAGAAATTAATCAGTTGCTATAGGAACTCATTAATGCATTGAATATGCAAAGTAAGTGACAATATGAACGACTAATAATTAAATTAAGCACCTATCAAGTTTGCAGAGAATGATGCAAGCTGTAATACAGTGAAAAACAGCAACAAATCAATACACTGGAAGCTTGAGGAGAGGCATTCCAGTTCTCATAGCAGCTAGTTGTGGGCTTTGGGGAAAAACAAATAACTGCTCTAGTCTTGCATTCTCATGCAAAAATAAGTATAAAAAAATTCCAATTCTATATCTCTTGGTGTTTTTCATCCAAAACCTAGAAACAAGTTTAAAAAATAGTCATGTGGCCTGCCATAGTTGTATTTGATACAATTTGGATCTTTAGAGAAGGATTAATATCTATCCTTAGGCAAAAATGCTTAAAATTTTTTTATGTTTTATTTATTTCTGAAAGAGAGAGAGAGACAGCAGGAGCAGGGGAGGGTCAGAGAGAGAGGGAGATATGAAATCTGAAGCAAGCTCCAGGCTCTGAGCTAGCTGTCAGCACAGAGCCCGACCTGGGGCTTGAACCCACTAACTGTGAGATCATGACCTGAGCCGAAGTCGGATGCTTAACTGACTGAGCCACACAGGTGTCCCACAAAAACGCTTTTTTAAGTTGGTTTAATTTGTCAAATACTTTTGAGAATAAACCTTTGTGCATGATCAAAGAAAGGGAGAGCACATCTAGACTCATCTTACAGTAACATACAAGAATGATTCTTTGAAGTGGAGGATATAAAATGAGAGCTCAGAGGCACATACAGCAGTCAAAGAAGCAAGCTGGGTAACAGACAAGATGAAATATTAAACATGGTGAACACTTGACAATTTCTGTAAGGTTTGGTAATCAAGGTAAAGTCTAAGAGCAAGGTTGCATATTTTAGATTTTATCAGTATGAATTATGGTGATAAACTGGAAAGAAAATGTCTAGATTATTTGTATCAGATGCTGATGTGATAAACTTGCATGACGGGGTATTTCTGATCCAATCAACGTACTATATGGATATTTCATATTATATATAATTCAATTCACATATCAGGTATGTATTCATATATATTTTTTATATAGTATGTAATATAGCCAACCATTAGATTTAGATTTTTAATATTTTTTTTTATTTTTGAGAGAGACAGAAAGTGATCATATGTGTATGACTGGGAGAGTGGCATAGGGAGAGAGAGAGAAAGAAAGAATTCCAGCTTGGAACCCCAGACAGGGCTCAACCCCACGAGCCTGGGATTGTGACCTGAGTCAAAATCATCAGACATCCATAGATTTAGATTTAGATTTGAACGATGTAACAAAGAGTATGATGCTATTAGCGACTAATGGACTATGAATATGGGAAGGAAGAGAAAAAATTTTGGAAAAAAATCACATTTTACTTTGTGGTCTAATAAATCTTATAAGATAGCTAAGGGAAATAAAACTTAGAAACTTTAACAGGAAGTCAGATCAAGAAAGAGTTTTTTTAGAATATATATACAGTATGTATATTCCCTGGGATCAAAACTCTAGTCACCATTGAGGCTAATAGTTTTCTTTGCCTACAATCCAAGTTGTTAGAAAATCTAGTTCTTCAACCACATTTAAGGCAATTACATCCAATAAATCAAGCCCAGGATACTTTCATTCCACTATGGCAGCTATCCCATGTCCTCAATCCCTATGTCTTGTCTCACCACCCTTCCATTTTAGTTCTAATCAGATCCCAAACCTAGAATTTATGACATATTTGACCTCACTTCCACCCTTTGCTCTTGTCCAAACAATTCTGGATTTGGTTCTCTGTTCAACTATATTACATCTGTTCTCTAAATACTTCTGACTCAACCGCATTATTGGCTTGTTCTTATTGGCTACCCAAAGTGGAATATTCTGTTTAAATTGTCCTTCAAGATCCAAAACTATGTCCACACATTAGCACTGGGTGTCACCACTCAAAATTATCCCCCCTTTGCTGGAAAAGATTTCAATATATATAATTGCCCCGGAGGCCATATCTATGCCCTAGGATCTGTTCCTCTGGCAATAGTTTTCAACCTAACGAACAAAATTTGATCCAATTTCAGCAAATCTAATTTTCTTTCCCAGAACTGAAACTTGAAAAGAGATACAGAGATTGTGATCCATGGGATCTGAGACCTTAGAGATAAGTTGGTACCTTAGAAATAATTCCTGTGAACTCTTGTGGTTGAAGCATCAGTGCTGCTCTGGATCCTCTCCTGGCCAAGACCTGCATGTTTCACTTTGTTTCTCTTTCCTGAGGTGCCCAAGCAAACTCTCAATAAATTTACTTTGCTTTTGCCTTCTGTAATGAGTTTCAACCAGAAGAAAAAGAGCAAACTCAATCACACACACAACCCTGTGTGGTAAAAATACGCATAGATAGGAGTCAGAAGAAATATCTCTGCCTCTATCTGCTTTAGGGTATCTCACTTAAGTCATCTGACCCTTCGTTTTCTCATTTGAAAATTGGGGTAAAGAAAGAAAATTGGGGTGATCTTAGTTATTTTTTCTCTTACATTTTTTTCTTTCTCTAACATTCTTTATGAGTAGTTATTAAAAGGCAGACTACTAAAACCCATTCTCCCATAGATATTGATTGAGTAAGGGGCTGGGTAGAAAATATGGCCTAGAAAACGACATTTATTTATATTCACTATCTGATAGATCATCATATATATATATATATATATGCTTAAGTTGTAGATATGTATATATTTATAGCTATATCACATGTTGAAATAGCAATAACCACAGGACTGTGTCATGTTCTCCCATTTGACTTAACTATGATGAGATTTTGTGGAAAAGAAATTAAGAGAAAAGAATATAAAGTTAGAGAATTCAAGTAAACTATGACTAGGAAAAACTATTTTTCTCCACCTTATCCCATTCCATTTAATAGAAAAAAAATACTGGTTTTGTGAATTTACCTTTTACTTATGAATATAAATGAAAGAGAACAGCTCTGAATTATACATTTCGTCTCAGATGAGAGACGTCTTATTTTATAAAGTTATTTCAGATGTGCAGAATGCACACATGGGCTGACTTCCAAGTAGAAGTTAAACATCTTACTTCACTGTTATCTAAGTTTTATAGCCTATGGACAATGTAAACACAATTACCATCCATTGGACTTTTTTATTTTTTGAATCTCATTATTTGAACTATATCCGACAGAGATTCCAAACACTTTCTATTTTTAAAAGTACAAAATAATTTTAATTATACCAAACAATATTATAGACGGTTCAAAGATTCAGATATTAAAATAAGCATAGAAATAGAGTGCTGTATACCTGGCAGAAAAAAAATGGGGGACAGCCACTCTGGTACTCATCAGTCTTCCCTCGGTCTCCTCAGCATTACCACTATCCTTTCATTGACTTCTTGGAAATTTACCAGTCAACAGAAATTATCAAACCATGAGAAATTCACTTTCCTCATTTTCTTACATGCCTTTATGGAACTCTCAGATGGAAGCAGATTTAGTTACTATAGCTCTGTGCTGGATTTTAACTACTGACATAAAAATGAAAGGTACTCTCCTGAGTCATTCCATCCCTCTGGATTTTCTTCATTTTTACTCTCTGTTACATAGGACAAAAATACCAGGTGTTGAATCAGTAATTTCATGAAGTTACAGAAATTTCCTCACTGTTTTCATTTTAATTAAATTGGAAAGAACTTGAAATTTGAACATGGTGATGAGTCAGACAGTGGTAAACCTGAAGCTCAAGAGAGAGATACATCTTCAGGGTCTAAGATGAAAAACATAACAGTGAGTAGTTTAATTCAACTGCATGTGTCCTTGTCCATGGAATAGAGAAGCAGTCATAAGTATGTTAGCAGCATATTTTTGGTAAACTAGCAATGTTAAGTTTTCACATTTGGTGTTTTATACAGGAGAAATGCAAAATGAAAGCAAGCTTTTTTGTCCCTTTATTGTCCTTAGATTCCAAGTTCCACTCTTATAGTTGTATTTCATATTGCTCATTCTCCCTTCCTCTCTTCTGTGTCTCTCTCCCTCTTTGTATAATAAACCTCATAAAAAATTCCACACTCATCTTCCCAGAAGTTTATCTTCTAACTTATATTCTCTCATTTCAAATGCTAGATTTAACATCCGCTGTGCCTCATTACTAAGTGTGGCAAGTGGTTCACTCCCTAATCTCTGAAGGGCTGGCACAGACGCAGCTTTAGGGCTTAAATAGGTGATGGTGGTTCAGAATATAAAGTCAGCAGGTGTTGGTCATAACCATCATGAGAATAACTCCAAAATAAATGCTGGTCCCAAAAGGAAGTAAAATGATTAGTTCATTGATAGGTATTTATTTTAAATGGTGCACAAATCTGTGGTTACAGGGTTTGGCATGGTTCCTTATTTTAAAATGCAATTCTATATTTTATGACTTGTATGCACAATTTCTGTTGCCTTTGTCTTTCATTGCTAAAGTCATAGCAATTTTAATAGCAGCAGCATACTGGCTCATGAAATAAGCCAATGGAAGAAAACCTTCAAAATCAGAAAAAAATGCAATATTAAACCTATATGTTTATTACGTATCTCCCATAGTAGATTGTAAGTAGGAATCACAGCTATCTTGTTCACTGCTTTAAGTCCGTCCTCCTAGCACAGTGCCTGACTCATGTTAGGAACTTGATAAATATTTGATTGACTGAATGAATGAATAATATCTTACACCATCTTCTCTAGATTATTACCATTGTCCATATTCCTCCAGGATCCTTTCTATACTTAGAAACATCCTTTATCTCTCAGGGCAGAGTTATATTTAACCAAGCTTTATAGAAGTTATGACATTAACATTAGGGAATAACAATGTAGAAATGGAAAAAAGAGCAAAATGAACAGCATGATATATATGGATACTCCAAAAATACATAATGTCCTTCACAGTAACCGTTTCAGTTAAGCCTGGAAAAGGATAACTTACCCACCCCACTGTTACCTCCATACCAGGAGACAAGCCTTGATAAGTTTTCTGACTTGAGAACTTTGACTGAGATTCTCAAATTCTCCCTCCACTTCCATCTATTTGAATCAGGTTCTCAGAAATGTACTTCACAATATACATATTTTTAAGATCATAGGCAGAACTGTTGACCTCTTCTTTTTTTAATACTTCACATTCTACTTTAGCACATATACTTTAAATTTAAATGAGCAGAAATCCAAGCAAAGAAAAACATTGCCCTTTAATATTAACTCAAATCTCTTCACTCCTGGAAATTGGACAAAGGTCTCTTATCCCATCTACTCATTTGAAAATCAGTTGGATCCATCTCATAACTAATAATTTAGGGAGGATGAGGATGATGGATATCAATTTCTTGATTTCTGATTAAATTTGGCAAAAATTGACTGAGCACCTACCATATACCTGATGGTACCATCATTCTATAATGAATAAATTGCTACAAAATAAAAGACAATTTAGAAAAGGGATATATATGTCTAAGTGTAACAAAAATATAATATGATTGCTATATTAACATAATGAGCAAAGTGCCAGAAGAGCACAGAGGAAGAAGTAATTGTTGTACTTTAGAATTTCAAGAGATCTAGCACAGAAAATGTGTCATTTAAACTGGCCTTGAAAAAAAAAAAAAACTGGCCTTGAAAGGAAGGAAGGAAGGAATAAAATGTATGAAAAGAATTCTAATAAATGTGGCAAATTAAATACATAGTTTTACCTTTTTAATCCTCAGTAAATCCTTGGTAATCCTTAGCATTTAAATACTTGGTAAAATTATAAGAAAAGAATGAAAGAAATATACCCCCTCGTCAAATATACCCCACAGACAGCTGTAGACAGAAAATACTTGATACCATGAGAAACAGCTGAAGGAAATAGTAGCCAAAATTAAATATCAATGATCTTCAGAGGAAGATGCCAATAAGAAGTTTAGTTTTGCACAAGATGAGCAAAAGGTTACTTTTTTTTCCAAATTTTCAAGTTAGTTAACATATAGTGTAGTCTTGGCTTTAGGAGTAGAACCCAGTGATTCATCTCTTACATATGATACCCAGTGTTCATTCCAATAAGTGCCATCCTTAATGCCCATCACCCATTTAACCCAACCCTTCACCTCTACCCCCTGTAGCAACCCTCAGTTTGTTCTCTCTGTTTAAGAGTGTCTTATGGTTTGCCTCTCTGTTTTTATTTTATTTTTCCTTCCCTTCCCCTATGTTCATCCATTGACTTTCTCACATTCAGCATATGAGTAAAGTAATATGGTATCTATCTTTTTCTGACTGACTTATTCCACTAAGCATAATACCCTCCAGTTCCATCCACATTGTTGCAAATGGTAAGCTTTCATTAGTTTTCATCATTGAATAGTATTTTATTGTGTATATATATCACTTCTTCTTAATCCATTCATTAGTTGATGGACATTTGGGCTCTTTTCATAATTTGGCTATTGTCGTTAGTGTTGTTCTAAACATTAGGATGCATGTGCCCCTTTGAATAGCATTTTTGAATCTCTTGCATAAATTCCTAGTAGTGCCATTACTGGGTCATATGGAGAAAATCAATAAGGAAACAATGGCTCTGAATGACATATTGGACCAGATGGATTTAACACATATATTCAGAACATTTCATCCTAAAGCAACAGAATACACATTCTTCTTGAGTGCACATGGAACATCCTCCAAAATAGATCACATACTAGATCACAAAACAGCCCTCAACAAGTACAAAAAGATTGAGATATACCAGGCATATTTTCAGGTCACAATGATATGAAACTTGAAATTAACCACAAGAAAAAATTTGGAAAGTGCCCAAATACACGGAGGTTAAAGAACATTCTACTAAAAAAATGAATGTGTTAACCAGGAAATTAAAGAAGAAATTAAAAAAATACATGGAAGCAATTGAAAATGAAAACACAATAATCCAAACCCTTTGGGATGCAGTAAAGGCTGTCCTAAGAGGAAAATGCATTGCAATTCAGGCCTGCCTCAAGAAGAAAGAAAAGTCCTCATTACACAACCTAATCCTACACCCAAAGAAGCTATAAAAGCAGCAGCAAATAAGCCCAAATCCAGCTGATAAAGGGAAATAATAATGATTAGAACAGAGATAAACAACAAAGATTAAGAAAAAAGCAGTAGAACAGATCAATGAAACTAAGAGCTGGGTTTTTGAAAGAATAAGCCAAATTGATAAACCTCTAGCCAGGTTTCTCAAAAAGAAGAGAGAGGAACCAAACTGATAAAATCATGAAATAAAGAGAAATCACAACCAACACCACAAAATTACCAACAATTTAAGAGAATACTATGAAAAATTACATGCTAACAAACTGGACAATGTGCAAGAAACAGAAAAATTCCTAGACACAACTACCAAAACTCAAATGGGAAGAAGCAGAAAGTTTAAACAGACCCATAACCAGCAAAGAAATTTAATCGGTTATCAAAAATCTCCAGACTGCTTCCCAGGGGGATTCTATCAGACATTGAAAGCAGAGTTAACACCAAATCTTCTCAAACTATTCAAAAAAAAAAAAATAGAAATGGAAGGAAAGCTTCCAAACTCATTCTATGAAGCCAGCACTACCTTGATTCCAAAATCAGACAAAGAGAATTACATGCTAATATCCCTGATGGAACTGGATGAAAAAGTACTCAACAAGATACTAGCAAAATGAATTCCACACTACATTAAAACAAAAGTTACATTTTTTAACAGGTTACTCTACTAAAAATTAGAAAACACATTTCTTGGTTTTTTTTTAATTTTTATTATAGTTTATTGTCAGATTGGTTTCCATATAACACACAGAGCTCATCCCAACAAGTAACCTCCTCCATGCCCATCACTGCCCTTCCCCTCACCTCCACTCCCATCAACTCTCAGTTTGTTCTCAGTATTTAAGAGTCCCTTATGGTTTGCCTGCCTCCCTCCATCTCCTTAACTATTTTTTCCCCTTTCCTTCCCCCATAGTCCTCTGTTAAGTTTCTTCTGTTCCACAAAAGAATGAAAACATATGGTATCTCTCTTTCTCTGCCTGACCTATTTCACTTAGCATAATACCCTCGAGTTCCATCCACATTGCAACAAATGGCCAGGTTTCATTCTTTCTCATTGCCATGTAGCATTCCGTTATATATATAAACTGTATCTTCTTGATCCCTTCATCAGTTGATGGACATTTAGGCTCTTTCCATGATTTGGCTATTGTTGAAATTGTTGCTATAAACATTGGGATACATGTGTCCTTCTGCATCAGCACTCCTGTATCCCTTGGGTAAATTCCTAGCAATGCTATTGCTGGGGCATAGGGGAATTCTATTGTTAGAGGAACTTCCACACTGTTTTCCAGAGGGGCTGCACCAGTTTACATTCCCACCAATAGTGTAGGAGGGTGTCTGTTTCTCCACATCCTCGCCAGCATCTATAGTTTCCTGATTTGCTCATTTTAGCCACTCTGATGGCATGAAGTGGTACCTCAGTGTGGTTTGGATTTGTATTTCCCTGATGATGAGTGACACTGAGCATCGTTTTATGTGTCTGTTGGCCATCTGGATGTCCTCTTTGGAGACGTGTCTGTTCATGTCTTCTGCCCATTACTTCATTGGATTATTTGTTTATCGGGTGTGGAGTTTGGTGAGTTCCTTATAGATTTTGGATACTAACCCTTTATCTGATATGTCATTTGCAACTATCTTTTCCCATTCCATCGGTTGCCTATTAGTTTTGTTGATTGTTTCCTTTGCCATAGAAAACACATTTCTATAAAGTTTTTAAAGTTACCTAACACTTAAATTATTGAAGTATCTAAAGTTTAAGAAAACTTTAGATATTTGGTGAAGACATAATTTTCAAGGTGATAAATTTTCTATAACGGCATAGGGGAAATATATATATATATTTAATATGATAAACATTTGTACTGAATAACATTTTCTCCCCCCCCCCCCACACACACAAGCAAAACTGGGGAATTGCGGATTGAACATATGGTATTCAAAGCTCTCATGGACCTTTTTGAAGAGAAGTTATGGCTTATGTGCAATTTACATGGGCCTCTTGATGGAAGAAAGCTAATCTGTTTAGTATTTGTGCATTTTACTAAAATGGCAGCTTAAAGTTGTGTATCTGCTATTGTGATGCCAATGCCGTTGTTTTAAGTGGAAAAAAATGACCTCTTATTATGCGCTGCGTACACAAGATTTCTGGAAAAGTAAAGAAAAGCCCTTTTTATGGCTCGCACAACTTAAAAGTAGCTGTCACTCACATGTGCGCTCACAGTTGAGCTGCTTTTGTTTTATTCTAAATAAATTGTTTCTTTTGAGAAAAAAACAAACATTTTAATTAATACATGATGTTAGGATGTATAAACTCCTTTCTAACATAGATAAATATGGGAAGTCTGGCAATAAGTTTTAAACCTTGATAATGATAGAACAAAAAGTAATAGACCCAGACAATAATTAGAGAAAGGGAATAAGTTTAAATAAAACACAGTAGTAACAGATTATAGTCACCAATGTTGACTTACAGGAATATTTTATCATGTCAAGTTAACATTTAACCTTGAAAAGTGAAAACAGTTCGATTTAGGAAATGATACAATAATCTAATATCATTGCTGAAGTAAGATCAAATTTATGTTATTTTTCAGTGATGGTAAGAAGCCTATGGAAAAATTGAAGACTATATAGCTGTGTCGACTAACCATTCTAAAATCTTAGCAACATAACAAATATTTATGTCTTGCTCAGATCTGTTCCTGGTGATTTCCATTCCCCAAACCCAGGCTGGCAGAGCATCTCTATTTGGGACATGCTATTCTCTTGGCAGAGGGCCAAAAAACCCCAACTAGGACAACTGGTAGAGATTTTTGATGCTTCTTAAAACTTCTGTTCATATGTAGCATATACCACATTTCCTCAGATGTCATTGGTCAAGTATATCACAAATCCATGAATACCATTTATGGGACAGTATACATTCCTCTCACAAGAAGCACCAAATACCATGGGGAATGGAGGTGGGACAAATCTTACAGAGGTAGGGAATATTCCCAGGAACTATAATACAAGCTACCACACTAATTCTAAAATAAAACCAAAACAACAAAAATGCCACCAAGCATTTTTAGGGGACAAATATACAAAAAATGCTATCGTACATAAAATGTTAAATATTAGATGAACTGTTACAGAAATTAAAATAAACATAGGTGGCTACATTAATCATCATCATTTAAAATTTTCCTGATCCTAAGCTATAATGGAAAGACATTCAAGTGACAAGATTCTCTATTCTGCAAGTTGCTTATGTCTTTGAGTACATTTAATCCCTATTGTTTTTCTTTTTTTCTTTTTCTTTATTTTTTTTTTACAAATAGTTTATTGTCAAATTAGTTTCCACATAACACCCAGTGCTCATCCCCACAAGTGCCCTCCTCCATGCCTATCCCTCCTCCCCCCCACATATATCAGTCCTCAGTTTTTGTCAGCATTCATGAGTCTCTCATGGTTTGCCTCTCTCCCTTTCCCCCACCATTTCCGCCCTTCTTCTCC